>NC_056750.1:480864081-480966581 GCF_019279795.1 Protopterus annectens
TGGGGATAATGAAATCTTGTGTTCCCTAATTAGCTCGTTAACACAGTGACCATCATCAGGACAAGTGCGTTTGAAAGTGTGACACACACACAAACACACACACACACACACACACACACACACACACACACACACACACACACACACCTGTATGTTTGTGTGTGAGTGTTTGCATCTTGTCCGTCTGTCTGAATGCACAGGTACATTTTGTCAGGGTTAACTGCATCAGGCTATAGATCATAAAGAGTGCAAATACCAAATTTATGAAATAGAAAGTGATGAAAAAGTATAGAACTGAAAAATAATAAGTCAACATACCAAAGGAAGTGGATGAAGGGGAGGGGAAAGCATTGGAAAAAAATACTGTAATCTGAACTGTTTTTAGGACAGGGGGAAGAACAGAATGATAGTAAAAGGAAACACAAGTCAAATCAGTAGAAAAAGAAAATCAAAATACCCAAATGAGAGTCAGATTATTGGAGAATAATCACTTATAATCTATCCTTCTGAAATATATGCAATCTTTTGATTTTCCACAGACAAACTAATGACATTACAGAGTTAAGTCACACCCTCACTCACACAGCATCTGTCACTGTATAATATTTTTACATAGCCATGTTAAAGAACGTTTAGTTGATGGAATATTCAAATGTGACTTTCTTTAACAATACGTATTAGGTTTGCTACTCTTACTGATGTTGATAGGCTGTATTAAATCTGACTGTGTATGTTTTAGTACTGTTTATTCTCATGTGGAAACACATGCTTGGACTTCACAACCATGCGTTGATGAACCACCATTCTCAACCTGCTAACATATGAAGTGACATGTGTATTCAATGTGCTTTGGCCCTCGCCGACTCTTGTAATATATTTTGTCACCAATATGTACTTAGCCATATACTCTTACTCACAACTGGTTGTGCTGTAACACAAGACTTTGTCAGGGTACGTTGTACCAAAAGTACCTGGTTTATGCTTGTTTCTAATAGCAATGGACACAAGGCTACCTTAAAACACTCTAACAGCCCAAAAGAGTGGTTACGGCAGATGAAGTCCATTGCTTTTCTAGCTGTAATATCTCAGGCTGTTTGTCAAGAATGACATATAGCATAGGATTCTCTGCCATGGGTGTTATTGCATTAATACCCATGGTGCTTTGCTTTCACACCAGTACAAATGATGCTAAGTTAGCATTCATTATATTCAGTATTATATATAAACCATTAGCATTCTTCTCAAATTTAAATGCAGATGTATTTTTGTTGTTAGCTTCCTTTGGATAGTAAGAGGTACTACTACCACAGTTAGACTTATTGCATTGCTTAGTTGTTTGTTCAGATCATGCTGCCTCAGGTTAGAGTTGTTCAGCCATAACAGGCTCAGCAGGCATTTCCTCATGTTTTGGTGGCCCTTCACTGTGGGGAAAGATGTGATGCTTTCTTGATAGCAGATTGTAGGTGCTCCAAGGTAGGTGCATCTTAGAGAAATAGAGGTGATCATTCTTTTTCCAAATGGCAGTGATACTCAGAATTAAAATAAAGTTATGGGGTACGTGGACACAACCTTCCCAACATGGGTGGATTGAGGCTTGTCCCACTGAAAAAATGTATCTGTTTTACATTAACACATAAATTAACAGGGTTCGGTACATGTATGAAGAGAATGCACCTAAATCATCTTCTTTTGGCTTTTCCCAGTTAGGGGTCACCACAGTGGAACAACGGTCTGCAGAACTATTAGCAGTGGAGTTTTACAGTGTTGACTTGCCAGCCCGGCACCCAACCTTCCACAGAAGGCACACACACACACAGACTCACACCTAGGGCCAGTTTACAGTGTCTAATCTACCTACAGCATGTCTTTGGGATGTGGAAGGAAACGGAGTACCCAGAGTGGACCCACGTGATCCACAGGGAGGACATGCAGACTACACACAGAAGGCACCCCAGTTGAGAATCGAACTGAAGAACCTCTTGCTGTGAGGTGGCAATGCTAATCGCTGCACCACCGTGGTTGCCCAGAATGCACCTAAATGTGTTCTCATTTACAAATTTTTTTTCTTAACTGATTTCATGCGAGGAAGCTTTTGATGAGTCTAAGGAATGTAGAAGATCCTTACTATATTCATCTCTATTTCAGCCCAGTTCCAAAAAGCAGACTGCTTTTGTATAGCTTAATATTACGTTTACTTTTGAGAACGGTAAAAATGGAAACTCTTGGCATACAAACTGCCCAAAGTAAAACATGGAAAATGAGTACTTTTTATTGGCACAAATTTCTCCAAACCCCTAGTCACATTTTTTATAAACTCCAAAGTATGCGCAAGTAAAGAAGGGTATATTTTCATTTTTCATTCTCCTCTCTTTCATTTGCAATGACTTTAGCAACTTTTGCAAGTATTGATTCTCCTGATACATGATTTTGGTTATGGTATAGCTGCATTTATATGAATGCTTTAATTAACACATCATCTTCACTCAAGCACTTATAGATGCGCGCGCGCGCACACACACACACACACACACACACACACACACACACACACACACACACACACACATTAACAAATGCACTTATTAGCAGAGCCAGAATGGTATAGAGTGAAAAATATATTCTTCTACCAGTAATCAGATTCAAGCATACAAAGCCAGTTGCTCTGAATGGCATTCCATATTATTCAAATAAAATGACATTGTTACAAAATACTCATATGTAATATTCCTGTTTAGTGACAATGTTGTTCTAAAATACAACACAAGCTCTAGTTTAATGTTGTTTATACTGACACTGGCTAGACCCTCCCAACCAGGAGTGGCCTTAGGTCAACTGGTGCCCTAGGCAAAAGGGCTCCACGGCACCCCCCCCCAACAACATCTGGTGCCCTCATCCTGGTCTACTTACACCAAATAAATACTGGAAAAACACCACTGCTAGGGTGGTGCCCTAGGCAGCCACCTAGTTGGCCTATGCATAAGGTCGGCTATGCTCCCTACACATTAGCTACCCAGGAGGTTAAACAGACTTAATGTTACTTTTGCACATTTATTTTTCTATGACTGACTCTCACTTCTCACGATTCTCTTTATGATTTTCATCAACAACTACATAGCTGTAAAATGTCATAAATTACATTTTGAATAATGCAATATGTTAAGTATAAAGACTTCAAAGGCGAGTCCAAAAAATAAATTAATGAAGGTAAACTTTTGGAAACCACTAAGGTGGTGCATTTTACTAACTGCATTGCAAAAACAGGACATAAATGTTGCATTTAAGAAATTTTTCCATAAAATAATGAAATGTGTCTGTTAATGAGATTTTTTCTTGGCATTCTTGGTTTCCTAATAGAAGTCTACATAAAGACGGGTGCAGCCTGTCAACTATCGATGTTGGGGGAAATGTGACGCTTATGAAAATTCCTTTGCACTGTTACACGTGCTTCATCTGACTGGATCTTTATTTAAAACAAGGGAGCTCAATCTAAGCTCCACAGAGTATCTCTGAAAGGCTCTGGCAAGGAGCACAGTGACTGTAGTTGTACAGCTCACATCTGTTTCATGTTTGATTATTGTGCACTCAGACAGGGAACATTGTGCCAAAGGGAATTTCTGAACTTTGATTCTTTTTGTTTTTTTGTTTTTTTTTTGCTCCCTTAACATGTTCAAATAAAAAAAAGAGGTGGTAAAATGAAGCAGTTACAGTAAACTGCAATTTTAAGATGTCATATTCTGGTTATGTCATTTTAAAGCAAAACAGTATACCTTTGCAATATAAGCTTACCAGACATAAACCCGGCATGTGATGTCTTAGTTGGCACGGAATCATTTTTGAAATCTTAGCACTATTACAGTGAAAATCACAGTAATCATGGGATGTAATGTTTCAAGTTTCTAGGGATTTACTGAAAAATCTTAAAAAGGTTTGATTGCATTAGTTATATTAAATATCTCAAAAATGTTTGTTTCTCCTTTTCTTAAGCATCATCCGTACTTTATAAATCACTAACAAAATTAATAACAGTTTTAAAACTATTCTTTGAAAGATAGGAGACTTATATCTGCATATATGTAAACACAGAAAATTTTAAAAGAAAATATGTTGGTATTGCATTTATTTCTGAAAAAAACATTCCAAATTTTATATATTCAAGCATATGAAGTATAAACAATACAAATAAATAAATATTCTACTGTCTTAATAACAATTCTTTCTTTCATATCACAGATGTCATCTCTGTAATTACACAATAAACATCCCCTAAAACTTGTAGACCTTTGCTTATAACAAATGCAATTACCTGATTCATTTCAAACCATGTATTCAGTACAGCAAAACAATACGCTGCAAGTCATTAAATTAAGTCAGAATTTTAAGTTATTCTGAAGGCAATGTTTACTAAGGTAGGCAGCATTCAAAATGGTTTGCAATGGAAGTAAATATATTTGAATTATGCAAAGAAATTTGTCTTGCTAATCATTTTTTTTCTGCGAGTGTTTGGTTAACTTTTTTTCTCTTAGACACGCATTCTTAAGAACACAGTGCAGGCCCCTGTGTGCTTTAATGAGGCCAAGGGTTTCTGTTAGATGACTTTTGCCTTTCTCTAAAGCATGCAGGGCATTCAATTATGCCCTTCTAATCCTCTCTGAAATTCAGACTATTTTGTTGAAAGCCCATCAGGTGTGAACAGGTTAAACTGTAGTTGCATACACGTGTGAAGTATTTTGTAACCTATAATCCTGGAGACTCCACTGTAAAACCACACAAGATGTCACATTTCATAGTCTGCTTTCACTCTTCTAAAATTTGTGATTCTTCTCAGATTTATTTTGGGATGATGCTATACTTTTTGCTATATACAAGAAACAAAGATAAGGCTCCTAAAAGCATTCTTTAACCAAAGGGTATCTGTTAAAAAAAAAAAAAAGCTTAGTTGTGTTGATTAAAAAAATAACAAGCTTTCCATCTCATTCATGTCTCCCAATTGAGCCTAACTAACCAGTAATCAGTTCTACCAAAACTTCCCTAAACCATGTAGGATTTGGTTTCATCCATTCCTTTAAACTATCGATGACACTGTTTTGAACTCTGAAGCAATCGCTTGTTAATATGATGTAATAGTGGTATGGAGCAACAACTGCTAACAGTCCTCTGTGTACAGACTGTAACAACACTTCATCAGTTAAAAGTGTGTAGTCCAGTAATTCTGTAAACTTTGGCATTAATACCTGGTACAAAATAAAGGCCTATATATTTCCGTTATCAGGTGCTTATAGCTAAATAACTTTTATAACTTAAGTATTAACGTTTGTACAGTTACAATGCTCATTATATCCTAACTTTCCAGTACTGAAATCTCCAGTTTAAATACTACTGAAATACAAAAAAAAAAAAAAAATCGGTGCATGCATCAAAGTATAGTCCATCTAGCCTGGAATCACTCTGTTTTTTTTTTTTTTTTGTCTCACCATGTCAGTTTTCTATGTAAACTTGAATGTGTTAGACAAAAGAAATGCCACCATTCAGGTACATCACAGGAGAAATCAGTTGTCACTTATATAGCTTCCAGAAGTTATCATATGTATACACACTTCAGTGGGCTTATCTTCAACCAGGATTTTTAAACATGATATGTATTGATATATGTATGTGTAGGTATATATTTTTAAATGTGATTCTGATGACCCCTGGTTTGGTTACATACATAACAGATATTGTCAGTCAGCAAACAATATCTTAAAATTAGTTTAGTAACTTTTGTGTTATAGCATGTCTTGAGTCCAGTCTTTCAGTGGACTTCAAGCAAGACAGAAGACTCATGATTTTTATTCCTTATAATAACCATTAGCATTCTGAAGTTACTGTTGAAAATCTACAACACTGTTTATTTGTCCTCAGTTAGACCTTCTAACTGTACATGTCAGATCTTAATGGATCATTATCTTCCAACATTGGAACAAGTAACTGGCACATAATTTGTTTGCATGTGTCACTGTACTAAATGACTGCCTTATACATGATAGAGAAGTTTAAAGCTGGTTCTGTCTTTGCTCGACAGATATTCAAAACATAAAGTAAATGCAACCAGGGACCACGTAGATTAAGGATATATTTATTATAATCCTGAATTCACTTGATGAAGGATTTTTTTTGTGCAAAAGCACTTGTGGGTTTATAATAAGTATATCATGAGTCTACGTGGTTCCTGGTTGCATTTATTTTTTGGTTTGAACTTTATGGTTGTGTTGATCTAGGATTTATCTCCATTGCTGTTCTGTATTGGATTGTTTATTCCACAAATGCATATGATAGACTGGTTGATTCCAGCTTCTGCTGCAATAGTGATTTCACTGAAATACCTGAGAGTCTGGTAATAGATCTGCCCTGAACATGCCCACCCACATCAGAAATGCTCTCTTTGAAATCCACTTAACTAGCACTTGTTCTCTTATAACCACAGTGTACAGTGTTGCTATTACCATCCAAGAACTATTTTCTTAAGTAGCATCCATTTTAACAAGGACATTCTTGCTTTGTGATTGTGAGGCATGTATTTTTTGACCTTATGGTATTAGATTAATAATGAAGCATTTCACAACAGGCTGAAAATCCCTCTAATAGCTAGCAACTTGATTACTGATCTTTCCAGTTCCAGAACTGTCTACAACGTTTTGCATCATGTCTTAGCACTACTAGATTTGCATAATCTGTTACCTCTGCTAATCCAATAGAACATACTTCAGAAGCAAGTAATTCTTGTGTATAACAATGTGACCTTGTTTTCTTTTCGATCTCCGTGTACTAAGTCCTGTCCAAACATGCAGAAACACGCAGTCTGAGTCAAAGGGATTCATTCCTGTTATATAACAAGCTGTTCAATTCTTATGACTTCATCTGTAGCCAGTGTGTCTTCTGTCTCTGTAAATGATCTAGTCAAAGCCTTCTACTGCAGATCCCCTGAAGTAATGGTAGCAGATTATGCAAAACATTGTAGACATCTTTGAATGAAGACAGCACAACAATTTCATTATAACTTCGTACCCTGACTTTACAACTAGAACAATGAACGACTTTACATTCAGGACTAGCCTGGGTGAGAAGTAACAGTTTGTATGAAATCAAACAAAACCAAAATGTGTCCTATTCAGCTTTTCCAGCAAGGTAAACATATTCTCAGGTGTCATAGGTTACTCCTGTATAGCCAACCGGATTAAACATTACTTGGTTTTATTGTCAGATTTATGAGCCTACTTTTGGCAAAGATGAAGGTAGAAAGCTAATTACAGGAGCAATGTACCACTATATTCTGTAAAAAGTTATTTATCTCATTATCAGTATAACATTCTTCTGATGCAGTTTCCTGTAATATGGATGTTTGCTTTAATATGTGATCAGCGTTTACAGTGGCCTGTGTAACCACCCTCAATGGGGTTTATTATACTGTAGTTTATTAAAACTTCTCCATCTTTTAAGAAACGCAACAGACACTGAAAACAATTATGTAAAAGCACCTTCCTGTTTCCCAGAGTCTCTGTGTTTCGTGCACACTGAAAAATAAAAAAAATGAAAACACTGAAGCTGCATGCACATACTCTAACTCCTCCCTCGCTTCCACACATATACACACACTAACAATATTAAATATCATGTATGAGGCAGATTTCACATTTAAGGAAAATTATTACCTGCACTTCCTATTCAGCTGTTATTAAACAAACAAGAAAAATCAAATGAGCATCGACTCCTCGTGCTCTTATAAGTTAATTCCTTTCCTTTGTGCAATGACACTTCAGCAGATGTACAAGTCTAAGATCAGAGGATTGAAATAAAAGATAAAAATAAACATTTTAAAAATATACCTTTTCTGTATCTCCAAAATGTGTCATCAGGAAAAATATTTTTTCTTTTAACAGAGTCTATTACTTTGCAGGCCATTCCCTTTTTAATACGTATATGCACTACCATAATCTAATATGCATAAATGCAACTTTTAATGTAAAATGCATCCCATCAGACATTTGTGACAAAAGGGCTTTCTTTTATGTTGCTGTTACCTCTGCTAATCCAATAGAACATACTTCAGAAGCAAGTAATGCACATTACTTTAGAATAGTAGCTCTATCTCAATGATATGCAAAAGAATAAAAAATCATTATCTGTAGGACTAAGAAAGATCCTCACTGCTGACATAAATTACCTACTGCAGGTAGGTCAACTTACATGATTGTGAGAAGATGCCAATCAGACACAGTTATGGCCATATTCAGAAAGACCTAATTATCAACTCATTACCATATCTCTGAATCTCACTTTAGCTAACACAAGCATTGTCGGACCTGACAACGATAGTTTTTTTCTCTGGTAGCCCATACATTGTATTGGCAAAGGAGCCTGGCCTACAGTCTCACCCTCACAGACACTTTCACACACACACACACACACACACACACACACACACACACACACACACACACACACACACACACACACACACACACACACACACACACACACACACAAACACATATTCATCCAGCTTCATTCATGCCCAGTAAACCTGCACACACATGTCTCATACATACAGACTAGCACACCATCAACCCCACATCTTTGCTGAACTTATCTGCACAGTGAGTGGTCCTATATAAGTGAAAAGAGGACTGTAATCTATGGTGGACTTCACTTTTTCTTCCAACAGTGGAAGTTTACACAGCAAACTGAATTTCTTAGCAGCATAAACGGGAATACACTGGCATTTCCATATATCAGCAGATAACTAATTAGCATTTGTTACTCCCCTGCCAGTGGGACCATCCCACATGTTGAGAGTCCCATTAGTGAAAAACCTCAGGGGCAGGGCAATCTAAGAATCAGAAAGGCTTACCACAAGTGGGACAGTGGCCATGTAAAGGCCTTGCACTCACAGTAAGCCTTTCTGAATCCCAGAATATGATTTACTGTCTATATGAATAACAAAAATGCAATGTTTGCTGAGTATTGATATAGATATCACATTATGAATATTAATTGCGAAGCATGTCTTAACATGCAAAAGTGAAGGCAAACACCTCCATTTTCTTACTTGCTAACAATATTTTTCTAAATAGTTAATAGTGCATGCTGTCTTTTTGCAGACCAGAACTAATACTTTAATTGTAATATAGTGGTATTCTACTGGGTTTTGGTGGTACATCAGGGCAATCCCCTTTATTCATCTTTTTTCAAAGTGCCATAGTTGCTTTTAGTGTATTCCTCCAGTTAATCTAAAATGCCACACACAGAAAAAACATTAAATAAGTAAAAGAAAACCCATAAAAATGCTATGCTTTAAAATAAAGAAAGCTCTCTATCATTTTGTATGAATATGGCACAATGAAAACTACATTTTAAAGTCTGTCCTTTTTATAAATATATTGAAACGTTCTTTTTTTTAATGAAATCTTGCACAGCACAAAGAAAATATACTTTTTTCAAACATTTCCACTATGAAGTGGTACTTGGTGTTTGCAGATTTAGAGTTAGCATAAGAAGTGTTCCAAAAGAATTCCATATAATTCCTAGCACAGTGAATAAAATGTGTTGTCCTGTGAAACTAGCTATACTTGAAACAAACAGCTCGTGGGTATGAGTCACATGACTTTCATCTCATTCTGAGTACCTATAATACTGAGCATTCTCAGACTCTAACACAAAGTCTTTAAATGATCATTCTCCTATATGTTAGGACATTATGCAATTGGGAATGTACACAGCTACAGATAGAGGGGGTCAAAACCTTATGATTTAAACCAAGTTAGATTAACTACATTATCCTGAATGATATTTGGCCTTTAAGTCAGAGTTAGCAGTGCTCTGGTTTCACAAGGTACATTTTTGTTTCCGTCCATCAAGTAAATTCTGGATGGCCAGTATTGCTATAATGAACCTTAGTTAAACATTTATATTCCTAAGTTTTTCCCTTCTAAATGTATCTCTTATTGACATTCAATACTTATTTCTCAAGGGCTTATAATCAGAAACAGCAGTAATATATGAACATTACAAATATGGCTGACTAAAAATTATTGCACAAAAATTGTCTTTATTGTAATCACATTTCACTGCACACATTTGGAAGACGTCCATAGGTGCATTAATTGTTGTTGTTGGTCTTTCAGCTTTTCCTAGTTAGGGGTCGCCACAGCGGAACTCCAGTCCGCTAATGATTGGCAGTTGTTTTTTTTTTATGGTGTCGAGTTGCCAGCCCGACGCCCAACCTTCAACGAAGGCACACCCATTCAATGCATGCCTTTCGAACGCCCACTCGACCGCGGGGAGAACATGTAGACTCAAAACAGAAGACACTCCCAACCCAAGCCGAGAATCAAACGGGAGAACCTCTTGCTGTGAACGAACATAGGTGCATTAGTAATTACTAGTATGCAGTTCAGGATACCATAGATGAACCTAGCCCAGTTTCCCAATTTCCCCAGAGCACTGTCTGGTTAAATAACTTCTCAATGTTACACAATGGGCAAATGAAGACTGAAGGAGTCAAACCCTGTACCACAGGAGGCAGCTTGTTAACAGCTCATAGTGTTAACACTCTGCACTAACTGCAAGTCTGGATTATTTACTTATTTATATATACATGCCCACATACCTATTTAGTAACCAGCTAAGCTCACTGGATACAACTGTCTCTTTGAGGGACAGCAAGACAGCATGGCTAAGTGACCTGCTCAGAGTCAAACAGTAGGCAAACAAAGATGGAAAATCAAACCCTGTAATCTGAGAAGAGGAAACAGCTCATTAACAGCTCAGAGATGTCCTCTGCACTAACTATTAAATGTTCTAAAACAGATAACAGTGCAGAGGACTACATCTGCACTAACTGTTATCTGTTCTAGAACATTTGACAGTTAGTGCAGAGGACTACATCTGCACTAATTGTTAAAAGTTCCAGAACAGATAACTTTATATTACTGTACTTCAAACTATTCATTATTAGGGCCAGGACCATTAATCTTTACAACATTATGTGTCATGCCACAGCAGGAAGCCTTCTCAAATTCCAAGGACTATAATTGTTGTCCATGGAACAGTGGAACTAGAAGTCCGAATTTTGAGCATACCACTCAACCTGTAGACATTTAAAATAGAAACAAAAGGCCTTGAAAACTGGGAACATCTAGCTAAAAAATGTTAACATCTGATTAGCACAAAGTTTGAATATCAGCTAGCACATAACTCTTCCTACTTCCAGTAGGAACGTGGGATACTATTCAGAAACATGTTTAAAAACAGAGTGAGAAAATGACGGACAGATTTAACCCATTACCAAAGTGACAGTGCAATAATTTATTTAAATTATTAGTGTCGCTAGAATGTTGGGAATGTGGTGTGGATTGTTGTGTACCAGACAATTTGTTTCTGCAGCATCAGAATTCAGTAAATCATGTCTCAGACTCAGCTATACCAGATCCTGTCGGATTGTTGATTCTGGCTTTTCTAGATAAAACATCAGTGTGAGCTTTGTACAATATATTTAACCTCCTTTTAGGTGGAAAAACACATTTGTCACTAAGTACTTTGACTCCCATGTAAAAGTTAATGTTCAACAAATACAGCTGGGCTTTAAAGTCACTCTCCGTACTATGCTTTTATAACTTTAAATATTCCAATATTTCTAAAGCTGTTTTGTGTACTTCACATAAGCCATGCATTTAGCTATTATGTTACAGGAATTCTTTATAGCATTCATGGAGTTAGAAGTAGTTTTATTTCATACAGAAGAAAGCAAGAAAGGAGGTTTGATTGGAGTAGGCGAATTGGCAGATAAGGAGATGTGTAAAGATTTATGAGAAATGGAAGGGAGATGTGGTGTGGACAGGGTGATGGACAGCTGTCTAGGTTAATGTCACATATGGAGGGAGGATAGAGTCTGGGAAGATGCTTATCGTTGAAAAAGACTAAGACTATAGGACAGATATATAGAAGTATATAGTCCATAGAGAGTATATAATGCATTTTAGGTTGAAGAAGTAGGAGTGGACAGAGATCCATGTTTGCTGAAGGAGAGAAAGGAGTGGGCAATATACATATATGGTGGCATCGTGTATTAATTGGATAGATGTCGAGGAAAATGGTTAAGGTGTAGGAGAACATTTACAGTAAGAGGATTTGTAATGAGTGGTAATGGCTGTTCATTGGTGGTGGGGACATAACATTGGTCGAGAAAGGAAAGATAGGAGCTTTGATGTTCTTGGCAGATTGTGTAAAGTAGGAATCACTGTTATGCTGAAAAATACTTTGGCCAGTGGTACGAGAAGTAATAAGAGTCAGAGTGTTGATGAGGATGTTAATTAGGAGTATAAGGAGGTGAGATGGAAAGGCTGCTGTAGATGAAGGTGTATTATTAGATGAATGGCAAAATTAGGAATTGTGGAAAGGTGGGAGTGCAGAGTTGGTAATGTAGTTTGCACTTACAATAGTGATGACCAGTGTTCCAAAAGAATTCCATATGCTACGATGTGTTATAATGGAACTGTATGCTGCCACAGTACTGACTGAGTATCATGTCTACTGTTTATAAATGTTACAAGTGATAGTATTAATGGTTGCTGATGCCATGATGGTACTCTCATATTTGTGTGACAGTTGATTAGTATGGTAATTATTGTTATATTTTTAATATTAAATAAGAAAAATATAGGAAAAAATCTCTTGAAACCCCATGCGGCAGAAAATAAATTGCAATTTTTCAAAAAGATTTTCTTCTGTAGTAATACACAGAAACTTTTAAAACAACATGTGCATCTGCAGTTAAGAGCAATCTCTTGCAGATCTATATCATAACAATCAATGATGTAGGATTTGTATACAGTTTCTGTACTGGAAATAAAACACAGACAGATGTCTCTCTCCATCAACTTTTATTTTTTTTTACATATTTTTGCCATTTCCACCCAACTTATACTATTTCTAAATGGAGTAATAAACAGTTTTGTCAAGTAAGTAGCCATTTTTACAACCACACTCTCTAAGAAACATTTTATAAAGACTGGTCAGAAAGCAGGGCAGAGTGGGATGTGGTGAGAAGGGTATCATCAGGAATAATAAAGTACTGCAGGTGCTGGTTCTGGGGGTCAGTATTCTTCTGCGTGTTTGTTTCAGACATATCTTAGGAAATGGGGTCTATATTGGATCACCTAGCACTTAAAAAAGTGAACGGTGATTAAGCGACCCTGTGTAAGCGAAAGCTTACAATTTCGAACTGTCAGAACAGCAATTTTTTTCCTAGGGAAAAAAATCGCTGTTCCAACAACAACAACAAAAAAAATACTTTAAACATTACATTAAGTGGGGGGGGGCTTCGCCCTCCACACCCCCCTACTTAAATATACCAACTCTGACACCGCACTACAGTGCCGAAAATGGCAAAGTAACGAAGCGGCCAAGCAAATTCTTTCCCAGGGAAAGAATTTGCTTAAAAGCCGCTTCAATATTTTGTCGTTTCAGGCTTTTGAGTTTGACCAAGATGCATTCGAAAGAATGCGTCTTTGGTCTTCTAATAGGGAACCTAAGAAATATAGATGACATTCAATATATTTCCTGATAACAGAAAGAAAGAAAGAAGCAGCTGTTGTGGTGGGGGAAGAAGACAAATGCAAAATACTGCAGTATAAATATAACTATTGTGTGAAGTATTGGCAGGAAGAATGAAGAGGATCTGGGAGTATTAATCACATCGCACTTGCATCCATCTGCTGCACAACATTACAAACCTTTCTACATGGATGAACATCCAACAATACTTCAACTCCTCTTACTTGCAGTAAATATTTCTCCACATAACCCGCATATAGCAAGCCACACATTTCCAGGAGAGAACTATTGCCTCTGATTTGGAGGTGTCAGCTTTCTACAGAGTTGCTTCACAGCTTCTTCACAAACTGGAGATAACATCAGTTGAGAGTAAAAGAACAACACCTTTGATAAACGAAAAAGATATTACCATTATGTCATCATACAGAATACATACCAAAATTCAGCTGTGCTTAATACCTTATGTAACACTCCCCCTTCAACATTTCCAACATATCGCTCATAAGGTGGCTACAGCCTCCATTCTCAAGTACAGTGATTGAATACCATTCATCAATGGCTCTGGGACCCTGTGTCACTGTAGTACCTCCCACAAGACACTCTGGAGTATATGGTTATACATCTTCTCCAGGTTCACAAAACTCAGGTACATACTTCTGGGAAAGTTCCTGAAACCCTAGTATATCAGTATAAGTATAAAGAGTTGACTTACTCTTCTATAGCCATGATGCAGTCACACCTCTTCTGAATAAGATGCTTAGCTAAGCAATGAAGCCTCCTTTTCATCCCAATTGAATAGGATAATGTCTCTCTAACTGGTGCGCCACTCCTGAACTATATACTGATAAAAGGGATGACCCCAGTTTGCCAGCCTAGAGGTACTATCCCTCCCTTCCACACAACAGACAAAGGTACAGTAATCATAGCATACCCACAATGTACTGCATTTTCATTCAGTCCAACAGCTTTGCCACAATATAACTGTTAAACTGTTGTCAAGACTTCAGTAAGATAAACAGAACCAATCCATCACCTGCTCATGACATTGTCTTCTCAAAGGAAGGCATTTCTCTCATTCAGGAGTTCCCTATAATGTTCACTTCACCACTTAACAATATCCCCATTCAAGATCAGTGTTTCTAAACCACCCTGCCAGGGAAATCCAGGCCCATGTCCCATCCAGCCCTCATCAAGTGACAACATGATCTGACAGAACCATTGTGAAGTTATTTCAAAGCCATCCTTGAAAGCCTTGTCAAATTCCTCTAATATCTGGACCTTTGCTCTGATGATTGCCAAACCTACTTTCTTTTTGCCCTCACTGTATTTATCAGTAAGATCCAGGGATCTCTCTTTTAGCAATGTCAGGAAGTTCTGTTTCTTAACTTGACAACTGACCTCCATGCTGGTTTCCACCATCATGTTATAAGGTTACTGTTTTTTCAAACACTAACCCCTTTTGGTCACAGTCATTGCCACCACGTCATCTAATAATGTTTTGAATTACGTCTATTTGGAAGTCACATTATTGACCTCCCCACATAAACAAGAAAAGCTCTTCTGGAGGTGGGAGTTGAAATCACCATTCACAGAATCATCTGATAGATATTATATAAATTTTGGTTACCGGGGTAAGTCTATCCACTGCCCTAGCCATTAGAGCCAACTCACTGCTAAGTGGTGATAATTTGGTAGCTCAGCATTTCTTCTGACCTATATGTGCTCAGAACTTTACAAAAGGGCCTTACAGAAACAGATGCTTGGTGACAGAGCCATGGGCTCAAGCTCAATGCCAAGAAATGTATAGCTATCCCCTCTGGGAAAAAACATGTACCCATGAATTACCACATAGGTGGCAGTACACTAAACACCGAAAGTGTGATAAGAGACTTAAGGACACAGGTGGACAGTGGTCTCACCTTCGATAACCACATCGCCACAACAGTCAGGAAATCCTTCTATGTGGCACACCTCATCACTAAGGGCTTTTCATCCAGAAAAAAAGAGGTCATTGTCCCACTGTACTCATCCCTCATTAGATGCATTATATAATACAATGCCCCATTTGGTATGTACCTCTCAAGACATCTGCAACAACTGGAAAGGCTGCAGAAATACCTCACTAAAAGAATCACAGGCCTAAAGCAGATGCCCTATGCTGACCGCCTTAAAAAACTCCAGCTATACTCTGTTGCATATCGTCTACTCAGAGGCGATCTCTGCTTAACATACAAGGCCATGTCAAACCCAGAGCTGTTGGACATGCTACACTTAAAGAAATCCCAATCCCTCAGAGCCACATCCTCCAGGGATCTAAACCTTGTCATCACAATAAACAAAACATGCTGGAGGGATAGGTTCTTGACCCAGAGACTCCCCAGACTCTAGAATAGACTGCCCATACATGTCAAGCAGAGTTCATCTTTGGCCCTCCTCAAAAGGAACCTTGACGATTGGATGGGTGAAAGGAAATTCACCCTGGGGATCATGTCAGTCACGCTGCTAGACAGGGGTCCAGAGAAGTAAATAGTGTGGGAAGAAATAGCCAGGGAATTGTTATGGCTAGGCTTGTATAGGCCCTAGGGCTGATAGCCTAGTACCAACCTATGAACCTATGAACTTACAGACTGTGGTCTGGTGACATGATTACTGTCATGGACCTTTGACCCAAGGTGCAGTGGTAACACATTTATGAATGTTCCTGTATTCAAACATAATGGTTGTTATGGACAGTGCAGGACTGGCATAGAAATCTAGTGACAATTCCCCACTTAATAACCAACACTAGAGAGAGAAAAATAAATCTGTGTTAAACAGAATGCAAACCATTGTGACATACAAAGGTGATTGCTTATGAGTGATATGCATTTTATATCAATGTTGCAAACCAAACTACAAAAAATGTATAGTGCAAAATTGGATGCAAATCTGTAACACAAATGGTGTCATGAAAATAGTGGCTGTGACATTTAGTGCATAAAATGGTCTGACTGTTGTTATGAATTTCAGTGGTAAAAGAACATTACAAAATGAGAATAATACGCTACGAAGACCTAATTAAACAAAAGCAGATTACTGTCTGTAGCCACCTATGGCAGATTTGCTGGCAGGGAAAAAATCACTGACTCCGTGAAAGACAGATTTGTTATTCCCTGAAGGCCTGGTATATCAGGGATCGCAATATGTTTCAAGATAAAATAGCTTTAAATGTGGATCATAGAGTGCCAAATGAGTTATAGGTCTAGAAACCTTCCATGACAGATCAGAAAGAGGACTACAGTTGTGCTTTTGGGATACTCCAGTCAGGAAATGTCTAAATTAAGTAAAAAAAATTGACCCCCCCCCAAAAAAATATGAGCTAGATCATAACAGTGCCCTTTGAGATGGGGCAGCCTGGTAAGAGACCCCACATTTATGTTTATGACATTCTTATGTATAGACTTTTATGTTCTGTGATACTTAATAAGTTGACATAAAATATTAATGTCTCATATTGCTTGCCTAACTGTGTCACTAGACATATCGTAACATACACTAGCATTCATTTCAAATGACCTACATTTATTCTTTTACAGAAAGGTTAATAGGTCCGTCTTGCCTTCTTAGGGAAATGCATAACCAGAAAGCACCATTTATATTCTATTTTAAGTTGCAATACAAAGATATGTGTAGTTTCAGCTATATACATGTCTGCAAGTAATGAGTGGTAATGAACTGTAAAGATTTTATCATTCATACACCACTCACTAAAAGCATTTGTTCAGTTTCATAGTTTCCTATTATAGTGGTAGAAATGCTGTTTTCTTTATAAGTGGAACATCAGATTTCACAGGTCTTATTTCACCACTGATTAACAAAGTCCACTTCCACTTAACATGTTGACAGTTATTCACGAAAGAACAAGTGTGATAGCACCCAAGACTGAGAGCTGCTCATTCATCAACTTCTAATATATCACCAGGAGAGTTAAATCATGTGACATTTATGTAGCTAGCTGTAAATGGTGATTGCCTTATCACTAAAAGAGAACTAAAACATTCACAGACTGCAAGAAAAACTGTGTGTGTGTGTGTGTGTGTGTGTGTGTGTGTGTGTGTGTGTGTGTGTGTGTGTGTGTGTGTGTGTGTGTATCTACACTGATTTGTTTTATCAGGGAGAAATCTTTGAGCTTACTTTTGAAAAAAAAAAAAAATATATATATATATATATATATATGTGTGTGTGTGTGTGTGTGTGTGTGTGTGTGTGTGTGTGTGTGTGTGTGTGTGTAGTTATTACTCACTAATCAATAATTGGCATTCTGGTCACAGAAAGAGAAAGAGAAATTAATGCCTTACAGATCTGGTTACCATTTATTCTATTTGGTCAAATATTTTGCTCTGTGTCCTTTAGAATAATTTCAAAGCCAAGTTTCAAATATTTATACAATAACATATACACAAGGCATACTTTTATTCATATAATTTTATTCCTTAACACACTTGTTGTTTTAT
Source organism: Protopterus annectens (assembly GCF_019279795.1). NCBI lineage: Eukaryota > Metazoa > Chordata > Ceratodontiformes > Protopteridae > Protopterus > Protopterus annectens. Next base: position 480,882,165 of record NC_056750.1, read on the forward strand.
AATCATTCAATCATTTTAATCATTTTATATTTACGATTATTAATAGCGTACTGATTGAGAAGTACAATAATTTAGTAAACTTAAACCAAATTCTGATACTTAGAATTTTTCATTTTCTAAGAATGCTTAAAATGTGTGCATCCAAAAAAACAAATTAATTAAAAAGTAGATTTATGAAAAATGTTGGCAGTATGAATGACTAACACCACAAAGAGAAGTAACTATTTTGTGTAAAAGAATGCAACCAATGTTGAAATGTCAGTCAATGAAAGTCTGAATTCACTGAAGAAGTTGGAAAATTACACCTTTTCAGTTTTAAGTGTGTCAGGAATTTTTCAGCTGGCAGAGAATTTACATATATGATGGAAAACTTTGCAAATTATTTTATCAGGAAAATCTGATTCTACACAAAAGTATGAATATTATAGAATTCTAGATATTCTTTAATAACTTGCTGATCTAAAGACAACTGAAGACATACAACTGCATAAATCAATATGCATGCATGTACACACACACACACACACTTGTGTGTCCATACATTTATATATATATATATATATATATATATATATATATATATATATATATATATATATATATATATGGGTCCCCTTCAGTAGATCGAACATTTATAAGTTCAAACCACATATGGCGGAGACCATATGTTCGAACTTGTAAAAGTCTGATCTGACTTAATGAAAATCACTGTACCAAGCAGAAAGGGAAGATTTCCCATTTACACAATGTAGTGCAATCTCGGAGTTGGTATATTTAAGTAAGGGGGGTGTGGGGTGCAGGGTGGTATTGCCCCCTGCTATAGATGTTTAGTTTTGTGTTTTTTGGTTTTATGTGGTTTTACATCATTGCTCAAACTTTTATGAGTTCAAACATATGGTCTCGGTCATATGTGGTTCGAACTAGTAAAAGTTCTATCTACTGAAGTAGATCCATATATGTATATATATATATATATATATATATATATATCACATTTGTTGACCGGGTTAGTCTGGCTGGGCAGAAAGCCCATTTTCAGCAGAAACCCGAGGAGAAACGCTCCAGACAGATGTGTAAAATACAGTTACTTACAAAATTTGTCTAGATACAGTAGCATCATAATCACATACTGTGACACCCGTGCCCTGGCCCAGCAATCAAGGAGCTTCAATCCTCACCACTAACACCAGTGTGGGGCATCTCATATAAGAAGAAGGGATAACAAATACACACAGTAAACTGCAATTTCCCTTAAGAGCGCACAGAGATCACAGTCAGTCCAGGGCTGGTCACTCCCTTGCTCTCCATGTCTCCAATAAGACTCCTCATTGGCAAAGCTATAGGGTCCAGATCTCAGCCTAGTGAGCAAGCTAAAACCTCCAGCACCTTCTCTGTCCAACCAGTGCTTCGTGTCCCTGCTCAAGTAGCTGACACATACACACACACACACACACACACACACACACACACACTTTGAGAAGAGTTTATCCAACTACACAGACACTCCTGCAGAAGGCTGGCACAGGTTCTCCAGCTGTGCCCCTTTTTCACAGATTATACGGTAGTACCAGCTGCCACCACCCACTAATATTTATCAGCTACTCAAAGTCCCTTAAAAGGGTGTCTAATTATTACTGTGCAATATTATTATCCAATTGGTAGTATAGCCCAGGGCTAAAGTTATAGGAGTGGCTTTGTACAATTCTACCAAAGGCATGCAAGCACTCTAAAGAGCTTAAATTATCTCTACAAAAACAGCCACAGCTGAAAGGGGTTTAAAAATATTTAATAACAAATAGTCAAAACACAAGACAATACTTTTTACTACACAGTGCCAGTCAAGAGTTCAGAGATCACAGAGAAATACTTAAAATAACTCAGTTGTACAGTTCTGACATCACAGAAAAACACTTAGTCTAATCTTTCTAGTCTCTAGCTGTTTCTAAGAGAAAACACAAGTCTAAGATAAACTTACATATAGTGCAAGACAGTGCTGATGAGTTGGATGGTCAAAACAAAAATGCTTAATGCTCTCTGATTCTCTCTGTTTTTAAAATCACATTCCTGGTTCACATTACATAATTCTTCACACTTCCCTGGGTTTCCCAGGCTAACATGCTATGCTCTTTAGTAATGTCACACCAGGTCAGGAAGCAAAGCCATTAAGGACATTTATGTATGCAAATTCTGGCCATTAACTCTGGCCTTAAAACAATAGCAAGAATTCCTTCATCTAGACTGGCTGGAGCCATGTTTACTTCAAAGGGTCACAACATACTTTACTCGGTCAGCAGAGTGCACTGTTGTTACATTTTTTCCAGTTCTACATGGAAATAGCAAACCGACAACTAAAACTGGTTAACACAGAAAACCAAGAAACTGAACAGAGATGTTCATGCTTATGCACAGGGCGATGCCTATCCTCATCTTCTACCTCCACAATTTCCTAATTTTGCCGGTGCGGAAGAAATCAACCGAGATCCACACCCCCCTGACACCAGAAGTGATGACGGAGGCTCCGACGATATCTCTCAATCACCACAGGTGAGACGGAGTGAAAAAATCAAAAATGGCAAGGGTTCACGGCAAGCACTACATTAAACAATGTTAATGGGCAGGCTTTTCAAGGTGCTCGTCGGAAAACCACTCTACCACAACAGAACCCCAGGCGACAGGTACAACAGTGCAAGAAGCAGAATCACTGGAGGAGGTAGTCCATGGCTCACTTGGTTGCCCTCTGGTCATATTAAGTTCCCAAGGTGACTTTAAAGTTTTCAACTATACAGACTTTTGTCTGATCACGCATTTTGTTGATTTGCTATCCAGAGGGTTATCTTTCGTGCCCTATAAAAGGGCTGATTTAGCAAAAACAATTTTAGATTTAAAAATGTTTGTTCAAAAACTAAACCTAACAGCATTAATGGGCAATACGCCTTGTTTAACACATGATTTAAAGGTTTCAAGTTTGTTTAATCCACCACTACACTCTACGATAGCACTGTTTGAACGCATTTGCGAAATTGATTTGAAAGATAGCTTACGTAGAAACAATTCTAAAAAAAACATTGGCAACACAACCTTAGAAGAGCTGGATTTTTTGGTTTCTCTAAAGCTACACAAAATTAGGGTAATGAAACCCAATAAGGGTGGAGGGCTTATATTCATGTACGAGCATGACTACATACAGAAAATGCACAGTGTTTTAGAAGATGATTGTTATAATCTAACAAGCATTAATGAGATAAACATTGCATACAAGTAAATATACAATCACATTAATGACTTGTTTTTGGAAGGAAGCATCAGTTTGGATATGCTACATTATTTAACTATGGCAGCACCAAAAACACCTGTTATATTCGGATGTCCCAAATTACACAAAAATATCTCCGACCCACTTTTTAGACCTATTTTTGATGGAAGAGGATCTATTGTACATGCTTGTGCAAATATGTTGATGGAAAACTAAAACCAATTATAAAAAGTGAGGAGCATATTTGCCCAGACTCGTGGGGATTTTTGGATGGCATAAATAAATTGGAATTTAATGCCAATTATAATTTCTTAACAGTTGATATAAAAGATTTATACACTGTCATCCCACAGGATCAGGGCATTGATTGGGTTAGAAATTTACTGTTCGCCAAAGGCGTAGATAACAATGAAGCATATGTCTTAGAAACACTTTTATAATTAGTTCTCCACAACAATTTTATGTTGTTTAACAGCCAAGCATATAAACAAACATCAGGCATGGCTATGGGGGCACCCTTTGGTGGGAGTTTTGCTAATTGTGTGCTAGCGTTTTGGGAGCATGAATTTTTATTTAAAAATAATTTGTTTCAACAACATACCGTCTGGTATACTAGATACCAGGACAATATGTTTTTCATTTGGAAGGGTGATGCCACTACAGTTCCATCTTTCATAGAGGAGATTAAAGGATTTACAAACTTTTTGGACTTCACCTTTCAATTTGAAACAGAAGCCATTAATTATCTGGATGTGTTGATATCCAAAGATAAAACCTATAATAGATTTAGAACAACTATATATAGGAAACCCACATACTCCAACACTTTTTTTGCATTTTTCCAGTAGTCACCCCTTCCACCAAAAGAAGGCAGTTATAAAAGGTCAGCTGGTCAGGGCATCAAGGATGATTCCCTTGGAAGGTGACTTTTATGCAGAGTGTAGCCTACTTAGATCCATGTTCAGTAGTAGGGGATACCCATCTAGTCTCTTTGACCAAATACAGAAAGAAGTTGCGTCCAAAAGAAACATGGGACAATTTAAGCCCATCCTATCTAATGGTTATTATGATATAACCAATAGGCTAGATATTGACAGAAGGAGGGATATGCAAACAAACACGCATACCAATGGTATGTTAGACATCATTGGTCCTACATTTATCACAACATTCTCAAAGAACGCAAAACTTGTTTCAAGCATTATATATAAGAATTGGGCATTGGTGACAGAAGTTTGAAAAACTGCCACAAATAATATACTGTCGTGGACAGAATCTAAAAGATCTGTTAGAACTTCCAAATAGAGTCACGAGAAAGAATGTAGGCATGTTCAAATGCAGTCACTGCCACCAGTGCAACATATACATGTGGGCAATAAAATTACCATCAGAGACTTTGAATATAACTTATGTGGGAAATTTAATTGTGAGTCTAAGGGCATTGTTTATGTTGCTATATGCCAACAATGTCAGTCCTTTTACATAGGAAAAATGAAAAGGCAGTGAGACAAAGCATATACGAACACATTTACCATATAAATAAAGGCACTACTACAAATGCTTTGTCTAGGCACACATTACAACACCCTACCCACAGATTCCTTTTTGCTATCTTACACCAGGAACCATATAATAAAAGAGGAGGGCCATGGGCGTTAAAGTTAGAAGAAAAATAATTCTTGTGGCAAATTAGAACTTTTGCACACATATACCCTGGCCTTAATGAATATGCTTCTATCATGTGCACTTTAAAACTAAAACAACTGGATAGGTGAAGTTTTGTTGGTGCATAAAATGCATAAAATACAGCTATCATGATTTGTTCTGCTGGTTTTCAGAAATTAATTTTATGGTCAGCCCCTGGCATTTAGCATCTATTAACTTTTTATTTATCATCTATTGCTTGACATCTAGGATATATAAAATCCAAATGGCACTTTTAAAGTATACAGCTTTTATAGTTTTATGAAGTGATCGAGATGATGACGTTTATTCAATTAACTAATTAGATAATTGTTTATGTATATAAATGCTTGTTTGTTGTGTAACATTGTCTGAAGAAGTTTGGATATTAGCCCAAACTAAAGCGCTTACGAAATAAAATTCTGGTGAGAAGGAGAATATTGCCATTTCTACTGTTTTCCTGTGTTAACCAGTTCTACATGTAACACTATTTTTACCATTTAAGACAACAAGCCTGCGGTTTACATTAATATGTAGAGATAACAGTTAATAGAACGTACACTGCCGACAAGCCTGATAAACACTTCGTTTCCAAACTCCAACAATATAAAAAATATAAAACAGCAAAATGATGGAAATGGAGTGAAGTAGGATAAAAACATAGTAATAGTTTATTCTCCAGTGGCCAAAATATCAGAAAATAGATAAGCGCTTTCACTTATGAGCGTCATCAGATCTATGGTACATCACTTTTCAAACTAAATATATACAATTCAAAAATCCATAAACCAATCAAATTCATCTGCTAATTAGTGAGCCTTAAAGTGCTATTGCATGTATATAAAAAAAGCAACATTAGCTCCCCTACTGGCATTCCTATCTTATCCAAAACTTTACTACATCGCATTTGATACCATTAAAAACTCAAATATAATACAATGAAATTCATGATGGCTAGAGACAATATATATTTACAATAAATATGTATGATGAAACAAAATAGATGCAACATCAATAAACACGTGCTGAACATATTTCACATACATATACAGTGTGCAGATGACAAGATCTATTATGTAATTTATATAGGGCAACAACGATCACTAAATAACCTAGTTCTTAATAATATATATCACTTAATATTCCTACGCTTCCTTAGCAGGGGCTTAATAGATGCTCTTTCATTAAGTCCCATGCCTCTATCAGCTCTTAATATTATAATCCAATTACTCTCCCTACACTCAGTATAGTTCCTAACGTCACCTTCTCGTATACTGGGAACTATAACTTCCAAAGCTCTAAACAAAAATTTATGGGTATCATCATATTGTATAATATGTTTCGCTAAGGCATTGTGTGCTGAACCTTTCCTCATATGGTAGACATGTTCTCGTATTCTGTCTCTAAAGGGTCTGTTGGTTTTACCGACATAAAAAGAGAAACATGTCTGGTATACTGCCAGATACACTAAGTTAGATGTCATGCAGTTAGCCATAGCTGATGTTTTAAATTCTCTTTGCAAGTCAGGATGAAAGAATCTATTGCTAGTGTCAATATACATGCAAAAATTGCATTGTCCACATGGTGAAGTATGCTCGATTCCATGTACTATTTCCTTAGACTTAGGATAGCTTAACATTCTTTTTAAATTTTTCTTGTTTCTATACAAGAAATGTGGTTTCTCACCAACTATCTTCTTTATACTTTCATCAACTTGCAAAATAGACCAGTGTTTACTAACAATATCCCTAATGTCCATATAATCTGATGTAAAAAATGTTGGAATTTTCACAGGAGGTTGCTTGGAGGGTGTGCTAGTTCTATCATAGCTCATAACTGGACCAAAATAAGGTGCAGCTATATCAGACTGTAGACTTTGGGCAACTCTCAAATGTTCACTAACTTCCAAGTCTCTATAACCTCTATCTAACAATTTCATCCTCAGATTGTCTAACTCTTGTATAAAACCATTTTCTGTGGGGTTCAGTCTAGAAGCCTCACTCCCTGGCCTTTGATAATGTTCCTGAATACATACGATGGATGCATACTAGACCTCAGTAAAAGAGTATTACAATAGCATGGTTTCCTATATACACCCATGTTTATTAATCCACATGGTAATTTTTCGATATATAAATCTAGGAAATCTATCCTAGAACTTGAACTCTTCATAGTAAATTTTAGGAATTCTGTTAGACTATTCATTTTAAGAAAAAATGTGTCTAATTGTTGTATGTTGCCCTTCCATAAAACAAAAAGATCGTCTACAAAACGTCGATAAAAAACTACATATTCTTTAAATTCAGGTACATCAAAAAAGGTGTTCTCCTCCCAATATGCCAAAAACATATTGGCATAACTATTCGCACAGGGTGTCCCCATAGCGACTCCATCCTGTTGTTTAAATATAGTTTCTCTGAACATAAACAAGTTATTTTCCAACACAAGCTCTAAAAAATATGTAATCAAGTCTATCTGTACAAGGGAATATTTACTATGTTTTTTAAGATATTCCGATATATACTGAATACCTAATTCATTTGGAATAATAGTAAATAATGATTGCACATCAAATGTCACTAGGGTATACTCATCAATTTTGTTCTGGTCCTTCAGACATTCATAAAGTTCCATCAGGAACTGCTTGGAGTCTCTTAGGACAAATTTATTTTCATTTAGGATGGGTCTGAGATGTTTCTCAACATAGACTGATAAATGTTCAGTGACCCATCCTCCACCAGCCACTATTGGTCTCATGGGTGGATCATAGGCGTTCTTATGAATTTTTGGGAGACCATGTATTATGGGAATAAGTGGAGTCTTAACCATTAAATAGTTAAAGAGTTCCTGATTTATAATGCCACTTTTATAAATATCTTGTAAGGTGTCCGATACATACCGCATGATTCCATGCATTTCTCCCTTAGTAATTATTTTATAAAACTTGTCCCTTAAAATGCATTTCATGGAAGTAATATAATGTGAAGCATCCATAATCACTATTCGACCTCCCTTATCTTCAGGTCTAATTATGATAGAAGGTTCAGCTTGTAAGTGTTTTAAACACTGTCTTTCCCTATAATTAAGATTATCACATCTGCCTTGTTTTTTATGTATACCTTGATTATCATAATATCCATAACGTTCCTCCTCAGTCAATTTAAAATACGCTTCAACTAGAGGATGGTTAGATGGAACGAACTGACTCAGGCTTCTAAATCTCTGTTGTCTGCATTCCTGCATCCTTGTGATGGTATTTCCTATGTCTTCAAATAGTTTAAGCATCACATTCCTACAAAACATTTTTAGATCTGTAATGGTATCTGTTAAACTACTATAGCTTCTAGGGATGAAACTTAATCCTTTACACAATAAACTTTCCTCATCTTGAGAAAGTGTACAGTTAGAAATATTACAAATTAATGACTGTTGCCCTTTGTCCCCATCTTCTTGATAGTCTGATATGACGCATATTCCCCCGAATGCTTCCTTTTTTGACGACCACGACTCATAGAGCGTACCTGTCTCATCCCTTTGTCTAATCGAAATGGCAAGGGAAAAGGAACATCTTCACCACATAAATATTCAGCAGATTTATTCAAAGTTTTAGGTCTGACAACTGCTTCTGATGTATGCATAGTGGAAAGGGGTTTATTCTTCACTACCCGGACTTCTGGATATAAATTTTCTTCTTGTATTATAGTAATAGTCTCTTCATGGGTAGTCTCTACTACATCAATGCTGGAATTATTAACATATTCTACTGGAGCATTATCTAATATCATTACATCCCTCTGTTCATTATTATATACCCCCTTCCTTTTCATATTAGCATCAGTATAATTCACATTCACATTTCCTTCACTGGCATCAAAACCCTTGCTCCTATTACCTTCATTAATCTCCACATTGTTGTCACCTCTAACACACATATTATTTTTTGAAACACTAGAGGCCACATTAATTTTATTACTAGAAACAAAGTTATCAGTCCGGTCCTTAAAAGGACCCTTCTCAATATCAGCTGTTGCATTTTGTCCATACCTGGGCCACATAAAGACGTGGCCCAGTTTAAAATCATTAGTGTCCCTCATAAGTTTTATTCCTTTTCTGATGTAGGAGTTTGCACTCAAACTCTGACACTCCATTCAATAAACTTTCAAACAAAGGTTGTACTGTCGTGTCTAAAAAGTTATCAAAAGTAAACTGCTGTTTGGTTTTAATTCCTTCTATGAGCCGCATCTCTTCTGGTTGAAAATAATCAATTAAAAGCTGTAGGTATTTCTTGCTTACCTCGAGATTAAGCTGTTGCCATCGGGAAAGCAGGTCCGGATACTGTGCTCTTTGACTGGGCATATTAAAAATGCGTAGTCCCCTTGGAACAATCTTTTTATCAAGACAATAGTGTAAATGTAGTCTCTGCATCTGAAGCCTTTTAAGCCTGAAAAAGTCCTTCTCCAGGTCATCTAACAATTTCTGCAATCTCTCCAAGTCTGCAGTCGCATTCCCGATGTCATCACTGGGGGCGGTCATTTCAAACTGCCAAGAAATACTCTTCGAGCAGTCAAGATACTGAAGGAATCTTCTTTGTAGAGCTTCATTCATACATTCAATCCCTGGCGGATTGTAGTCAAGTTCAATACAGGCAAGTGCCTGGTGAGGTACATGCCAAAGTGGAGACTGTACTCAATGATGGTCCTGATAAGGGCTAAGTAGAGTGGTATTATTACCTCCTCAGATGTGGATGCCATACTCTTGCTTATGAGCTGGGTGACCTAGAACGATTTTCTTACTATCTTGGCTATGCGTTTATCAAACACCAGATTACTGTTTTCATATGTTCCCAGATCCACAACTATCTGGTGAACTCTTAGTGGTGTTCTATCAGTGAAGTAGTTAGCTTGTGTAGATAATTTCCACAAAGGGCATTGAGTTTTAATCTGTGGCTTTTACACCAGTCATTTGCTGGTGTTAGGCTGTCTTGTAGGATGCTGGTGTTGTGGGGGGATCTATAATATCTCCAAATTTACAGTCTTCTGAGAACTTAGTGAGCCAGAGGCCTTTGACATTAGCCTTGACCTCTAAGAAGTATTTCCCAAACAGGAGTAGGTCTGTCAATGAGCCTTAAGGTACTCCACTGGTGACCGATCTGTTGGTGGAGTTGGCTTCACTAATCTTAACTTCTTGGGTCCTATCTGTGAGCCAGCTGGCAAACCAGAGAGTTTTATAGGGATTTTATGCCTAGATCTGAGAGTTTGTCAACAATACCAGAGTGGGGCATTGTGATGATTGCCTTGGCCAGATAAGGGTAGGCAGTATACACAGTTTTCTCCTCATCCATAACCATGATGATGCTCTCAAAGAAATCTACCAGGTTAAGTAAGCAAGACTTTCCTCTAACAAAGCAAAACTGGGATGGGTCCAGTGTCCATAGGTTGCCAATGTCCTTTTTGATAATTTCTATAATAATTCACTCCATGGCCTTGAATATTAGGCTTGTCAGACTGATGGATCTGTAGTTCTCTCGGACAGTTGATGAACCACCCTTATAAAAAGGGATGACCGTTGGAGTTCTCCAATCATCTAGCACATAAACCATTTTGAGGCTGAGTGCCTAAAGTGGTATTACTAGGTCATGTTTTAAGTTATTTAGGAGACAACCTGGCATATTGTTGGGGCCCATTGAAGCATTCTTATGGTTTTAGCAAGTCCCTCCAAAGACCGGTCCCTGTTGATAGTTGGGGGATTATGCTAGAAGGGATTTTATGGGGTAGTGGGGGTGCAGGGTGAAGTTAGAGCTAGATTTATAAGCTAATAGAGTTGTTATGTTACCCCGAACAGTAAAGACAGTGGCACTTATCACCAGTTCTGCACACTGCCAAATATCACCTTTAAGGTTCCTAACATAGCTGAAGAACGTTTTGTGATTATCCTTGGCCTGGGAGGCTATTCTGACCTCTTAACTGGTCTTGTTTGACTTTATTAGAATTCTTAGTTTCTTGTTTAGTTAAATCTTGTATCTATGTGAGCTGCTCTTTCTAATTTTGGCCATGATTTTTTTTTCTTTTGTTGTATAGCCTTATTAGGGCAAGGATTCCACCAGTGAGGTTTCAGTGAGGCTTCACTCCCATTACTAGCATAGATACATTTAGGAGTCATACAACAGCAAGCCAAGGTGGAGTCTGTAGTTTTTCTTCAGCAATAGGTTGAAAATGTGTATACTGTCAGCACATTGGTGAATTTCTAGGAGCAGATGCAACTGCTGAAAAAGTGTGGGTTGTATCAGAAAAGTCAGACATTCTATGTGAGAGGCAACACTGTTCTGTCTTTGAGGGTGAACAAAAGGAAGGACAGAGTGATATATAAAGCAAAGTACTCATTGTGTTACAGACCGTGGTACTATGCAACAAGTTCAGGAAAGATGGATAAAAAATAAAAAATACATCTACATTATCAGAAGTGGATGAAGAATTTAGGGTAAGTGGCAGTGAAGTAACAAAGGGTAAGAGAAGAAAACAGAACTCTATTTGGGAAAGGCTGAATAACAGAAAAGGAAAGTCAAAGAATATTTCACTGAAATAGACGAAGGTGAAAAAATGACACTAGATTAGTATCAGTAAATGTAAAGACTATACGAATGGAAAAAATACTGCATATTAACTATGCACTAGGTTTATGCTAGAAGATATATATATATATATATATATATATATATATATATATATATATATAAAGGTATTTATTTATTTGACATTTGTTAACCGGGTTGGTCCAACTGAGCTAGAAGCCCATTTTCAGTGGAAACCCGAGGAGAAAAGGTCAAAGAAATTACATGCAGATATTCATAGAACTTAGAAACGATGTATTTTAAGTTATACAATATAGTGAAAAAATAAAATGTAAAAGCATAGCATAAGCACAAAAGATTAGGTTAAATACACTTACAACAGACAAACAGAATGAGCTCAATTTAACAGTCAGGAAGTTGCAAAGTATGCACTACAGGTATGTATAAATGAGGCATGAAAAGTACAATGCAAAGGCAGATTGGAGCAAATGTAACTGCAAAGAAAAAAAAGATGAATTATTTACATAGTTACATTGTTTTGAGTTGCAGTGGATGCACAGTAGTCACAGCTGCCTGAGTAGAGCTTCTTAAAAGTATGAGAAAGGCAGAGTCAAAGAAAAGTATCCATAAAGTTATGAGAGGGAGAGAAGTGAGTTAAAGTAGGAGAGAAAAAGGTTGGAGATCACGGAATATTCCTGTAGGCTCCTGGCACGAGCAGAGCCATACACTTGAGAGGAAAAGTTTTAGTTGCATTTTGAATTAATATTTGGGATGTTTCTAATAGACTTAGAAAGTCTGTTCCAGGCTAAAGACACATTGTGATTATAAACTAGTGTGCCGATGTTCTTGTTGGGTTTTATATATGTCAAGGAGTCACTGGTCAGAGCTTCTGAGTGATCTGGTGGAGGTGTAGATGAAATGATGGGGAAAGGAAGGGGCAGGCAGTTGGTTTGTGTAGGATGAAATGTGCAATTTGAGGCTATGAGAAAAGAAGTTGATGGGGTAATTCTAGCCACTGCAGTTGTTTAAAAGCAGTGCAATGGTGTGTTTTGTAAGGCTGATTTGTTGCGAATCTGGCAATTATATTGTATGTTTGCTCGAGTTGGGAGATCAATGTGCATCATAAGTTTGAAAGGATGGGAGCAGCATAGAGAAGCCATGGCACGAGGAAAGACCTAGCTAAGGATAGTCTGTCATATGGAGTAAGGAATTCTTTGTCACGATAAACTAATCCCAGTTTCTAATGAGTCTTTTTGATACAGTGATGAATATGCTGGTCAAAGTTTACTTGGTCATCTATTATGGAGCCCAGGAGTTTAGTATGTGGATCAAATTTGATAACTGTGCTGTTTAGGGAGGAAATAGAAAAGGTGGACTTGTGGTGTGAGAGAGATCTTGGTAAGAAGAGTAAAAGTTTATTTTTTAGGATTTAGGGTAAGCTGGTTTTCGTTGTTATTTTTCTGCGGTGATGAATGTGTTTTGTGTGAGTGAATGGAGATGTGGCATGTTGTCAGAGGTGGAGGTGAGGGTTGCATCACTGGCTTATTGGATAAGGGTTAAGTGACAGCAGACAGTGTATAGCTGATTGCTAAAGATATTGAATAGAAGGGGGCCCAGGATAGAACCCTGGGGGACCCCCTGTTTTTACAGGCAAAAAAGGGGAGCAGGAAGTTATCCACTGGACAGATTGTTGTCCATTAGTAACGTAGCTAGAGAACCACTGCAGGGTGATAGGAGAGAGATTAAGGTCAGTTAGTTTGGTTAGTAGTTTACAGTGAGACACTGTATCAAATGCTTTAGATAGGTCAAGGAAGAGACAGGACACAAGTTGGTTATTATCTCAGGCCTGAGCCACTGTATGAGTAAAAGATAAGATGGCAGTGGCGGAAGTGTGGTTTGGACGAAAGCCATGTTGGGTAGGTGTTATGAGGTTTTTATGGATTAGGTATTTAAGCATTTGAGAGTGGATGCACTTTTCAAGAATTTTTGAAAGAGGTGAAAGGATGGCTATTGGTCTATAGTCAGAGGGTTCTGTGGAGTTATCTCTTTTGTGCAGTGGTATAGTATAAAATGATTTCCAGATGTCTGGAACTGTTCCTTCTTGGATAGATCTATTTATTAGAAAAGAAATAGGGAAAGCTATAGATTAAGTAGCAAGTATATATATATATATATATATATCTATCTATCTATATATATATATATATATATATATATATATATATATATATATATATATATATATGGGTCCACTTTTTAATTTCAAAATACCAAAATCTCGAGTTTTGAGATACCGAACTCAAAGCATCGAGATTTTGGAATCTCAAAAGTGAAAAGTGAACCAATAAAATAAAACAACTAAATGAATGTTTTTGCAGGGGGGCAAGCAACCCCACACCCCCCCCTACTTTAATATACCAACTCTGAGATTGAGCTACAGTGAAGAGAACGGTAAGTGGAACAGGAGCATTACCGTTCTCTTCACTGCAGCGCGATCTGTATGTATACACACACAAACACACGTATATAAATATAATTATATTTAATTACATTGCCATTTCAATTAATTGCCAAGAAAAACTGTGCTTCATTTAACTCGCCCTCATTTCAGTAACACTTTCATACACACTAAATATACCTCCAAAAGCGTTTTTGCAGGGGGGCAAGCCCCCCCTCACTCCCACACCCCCCTAAAATAATTATAGTAGCGCAGCCATGGAGAAAACAGAATGCTCCTAACACACCGAATCACTCCTGGAACATGTACTTAAATGTCTAGACATGGTGGAACAACTTAACTGAAGAAATTGTTGTGGTAAAAATACTGATCAACAGTAATTTGCACTGTAATTCCTAACATCCAAAACCACACCAGCAGTTATTTTCTACAACATTTCACACTTTTCAATGTAATGAGTGTCAGTCGACTGAGTTTTGGATTAAATGAACCACCCTTTTACCCTTTTTCTTTGTTCATAGGTTCATAGGTAGGTACTAGGCTATAGGCCTAAGGGCCTAAGTAAGCCTAGCCAACAAGGTTCCCTGGCTTACACCACCCGAGAAAGTTAATTTCCTGTGCCACTGTCGAGCAGAGCCACAGAAGTAATCCCCGGGGTGTATTTCCTATTTCCCATCCACTCATCAAGATTTTTTCTTGAAGAGTTCTAATGAACTTTGCTTGACATACATGGGTAGCTTGTTCCAGAGTATAGGAAGTCTTTGGGACAGGAATGTATCCCTCCAGCATGTCCTGTTTATTGTGGTGACAAGGTTTAGGTCCCTAGAGCATGTAGCTCGGAGGGATTGGGATTTATTAAGGTGTAGCATGTCCAACAGCTTTAGGTTTAACATAGCTTTATATGTTAGGCAGAGATCTCCTCGGAGTAGGCGATATGCTACACAGTAAAGCTGGAGTTTTTTGAGACAGTCAGTGTAGGGCATCTGTTTGAGACCAGTAATCCTCTTTGTGAGGTACATCTGTGGCCTTTCCAGCTGCTGCAAATGTCTTGTGAGGTACATTCCAAAAGGGGCGTTGTACTCTATATTGGGTCTAATGAGTGTCAAGTAGAGGGGAACAATGACCTCTTTTTTTCCTGGATGAGAACCCTTTTGTGATGGTGTGTGCCACATAGAAGGATTTCCTGACTACTGTGGTGATGTGATTATCAATAAAGTCGATAAAGTGAACTGACAATCAAATGAACTTGAGATATTTATTTATGTATGTATGTATGTATGTATTTATTTAACATTTGTTTACTGGGAAAGTCCAACATGGAACTAAACCAATTTTCAGCAGATGCCCGGTGAGAAACTCTCCAGATGCATGTCTTTGTATGTACACACACATATATGTAAATATGTGTGTGTGTGTGTGTGTGTGTGTGTGTGTGTGTGTGTGTGTGTGTATATATATATATATATATACACACACACACACACACACATATATATATATATATATATATATATATATATATATATACACACACACACACACACACACACACACACATGTGTGTCTGTGTATATATGTATAATATGTAAATAAATAGGTCAGTGATGTCTCAGGATGTAAATATGCATAGGTTCATAAGTTCATAGGTAAGTAGTAAGCAATCAGTCAACAAACCACACTCATAAATTCAATCTCATCTAAAGGAATGCAGGGCACTCATTATGCTAGACTGGAGTTGTCAGTATTGGGAAATCCAAGCACCTTGTTTTGAAATATAATCCACAGTTTGTATTTCTGCAACAATAGTAACTCAGGCATCCATGCAAAATGACCCATTAAATAACCATCCCTTTCATTAGAAGTCTTTCAAAAAATGGAAGCATCACAGTCAGGAAACCAAAGAACTTCATGTTTACTGCTAATAATACAATATTAAAGGATTGCGCAGACATGTCTTTAAAGCAAACATGGACACTTGTCAGTGAAATGTTAATATTAGTATATATATATACATATATAATTATGGTCTTCAGCACATCATACAAGAACTCAGATGTTAAATACACTGCTTTGATTGTGCAATAAGCATAAACAGTTTCTAATGTGACAGTTCAATATAAGCACTTGCACTGACATACCACAATGTGCAAATCTGCTTATGAAAAAAAAAAGACTGGGGATCCACCAAAAATATCCAGTTGTTCAAATTGCCCCCCACCCCTTGTATTTGTTCCAGATGTGAAAAAATGGTCACCACTCCTGCAATATATCAAAAGGATCCATTATAAGAAGTTACCACATAATCTGTGTGGGAATATTTTCAAGATCCAAAGAAGTCATCCTATGACTGTACTCTTCCCTTAACAGACCCATCATTGAAGACAATGCCCCCTTTGTTATGTACAGATCCAGGCATATCACTAAATGGAAAAGGCCCCAAAGACTTCTAACCAAAAAAATAGATAGTAAATCTTTTATCTACCCTGATAGATTAGTATGCCTCTCCTTA
This sequence comes from Protopterus annectens, assembly GCF_019279795.1. Lineage (NCBI taxonomy): Eukaryota > Metazoa > Chordata > Ceratodontiformes > Protopteridae > Protopterus > Protopterus annectens. The sequence continues at coordinate 480,898,636 of NC_056750.1, forward strand.
TACTCAGTAGATAGAGTAGTATGCTTCTCCTTATACTCAGTAGGCAGGTTAGTAAGTCACTCATTATACTCAGTAGATAGATTAGTATGCCTGTCCTGATACTCAGTAGACAGATTAGCATGCCTCTCCTTAAACTGAGTAGACTGATTAGTATGACTCTCCTTTAGCATTGCCACCTATCCATTTTTTTCCAGACTATCCAGAAATCAAACTGATTGTCTGGTAGTCCGGAAAACACTGTACAAACTCTGGTATTCTGTTTCGAAAAAGAAAAACACTATTGGACTTTGTTAAATCAGAGGATTTACTAAGCTTTTTATTACAAAAAAGCATAGTAAATCTGCAGAAAAAAGGCATCACAATTGGAAAAAGAGGGTGTTCCCCTTGTGTGATGCAGCAGTGACATCATGAAATGGGTGGAATGTGGGCAGAGAATGAGTGGGGTTGCTGGAGGTACTAGGGGTGTGGTCTAAGTCCGGTTTTAGCCACAACGAAAGGTGGCAGCCCTACTCTACTTATACCTGGTAGACAGGTTAGTATGACTGTCCTTATATTTGGTACACAGGTTAGTATGACTGTCCTTATATTTGGTAGACAGGTTAGTATGACTGTCCTTATATTTGGTAGACAGATTAGTATGACTGTCCTTATAGTTGGTAGACAGGTTAGTATGACTGTCCTTATATTTGATAGACAGGTTAGTATGACTGTCCTTATATTTGGTAGACAGGTTAGTATGACTGTCCTTATATTCACTAGACAGATTACTATGACTCTCCATATACTCAGTGGATAGATTAGTATGCCTGTTCTTATGCTCAGTAGATAGAGTAGTATGCTTGTCCTTATGCTCAGTAGATAGATTAGTATGCTTGTCCTTATACTCAGTAGCCTGCAGGTTGTTATGAGGTGAACTCTGTCTTGCTTTTCCAGCCATTGAAAGATCCAGTCCTAGTTGACGACCTATTTCTTCACAAAAAGTACAGTTGTGTACCTACCATAAATGTAGATGTTCGAGTGTATTCACTGTTGCAGTCATTACACTTGGTTTATCCTGCTGGCAGGCTACCCGCAGTCGGCCTGAATTCCAAAGTCTAGGTCCAGCGTCAGTTGCTGTCGCCTCTTCCCTGACGTCAGTGCGCCAGGGGTATAAAAGATGCAGCCGACGCCATTTTCTTCAGTTTTTCTTGCCCCAGATGTCAGGTGCCCCCAAATTGGTAGGCTGAAAATTATGCCAGTAAGTATGCATGCACAAAAATAAACATTTCCTTCATCTACAAGCAAATACACCACATAGGTTGTATAGGATAGAAAAGTACAGATAAGTCCCAGCAAAGAAAAGGGGGATGGTGGGTGGGTAACCTGGACTGCAACAGTGAATACACTCAAACATCTACATTTATGGTAGATACACAACTGTACTATGTTCATCGTGTTTCACTGTTGCAGTCATTACACTTGGGTTAAATCCCAAAGCTGAGGTTGGGTGGCTGGGTCTAAATAGGATTAGGAGAGGCTATAAGGCCCTGCAGAACTGCAGTGGCAAAGCCTGCTCTGGATTTAGACTAGAGAGGTAAGTGGTAGTGCTTGGTAAAAGTGTGCACTGAACTCCAAGTTGCAGCATCTAAAATGTCTTTGGTTGGTACTCCTCTGAGGAAGGCTGCTGAAGTGGCTGCTGCTCTGGTTGAGTGAGGCCTAATGCCCTTAGGCACTGATTTGCCATGTAGTGAATAGCAGAGATGAATGCAGTGGCCTATCCATTTTGAAATTGTCTGCTTTGAGATAGCCTTTCCTTGTGATCCTGCAGCATATGCTACTAAGAGTTGCTCAGTCTTTCTGAAAGCTTTAGTTCTGTCCAAGTAGAAGCGTAGCTGTCTGTGTATGTCCAAGGAATGCAGGAGTCTCTCACCCTTATTCTGTGGGTTTGGATAAAAGGTAGGCAAATGAATGGTTTGGTTAAGGGCCACACTGGACATTACCTTAGGCATAAATGTTGGGTTCATCCTCAGAGAAACCCTGTCTGGATGGAAAATGATAAAAGGTTCCACAGCCATGAGTGCCTGTAACTCTGAGACTCATCTTGCAGAGGTTATTGCTAGGAGCAGAGCTGTTTTCCAAGATAATAACTTTATTTCAGCTGTATTGGCTGGCTCAAAAGGTGGTAGTATGAGTTTTTCCAAGACATAATTGAGGTCCCATGCAGGTATTGGTGCTCTCCTTGGAGGTCTTATGTTTTTGGCCTCTCTGAGGTACTGTCTTAGCAACGGATGTGAAAAAATTGGTGGTTCCATATTGTAATGAGTTGAAATGGCAGAGGCATGGATTTTGATTGATGAAAAGGATAGGCCTTTGCCCAGCATCTCAGTTAGATATTGTAAAATCTGAGGAATATTTGGTACAAACGTGTCAATTCCTTGTGCCTGGTTCCAAGCACAGAATCTTTTCCATTTTTCAGCATAGGATTTTCTGGTACTGGGCCTCCTGGCCTCCAAAATAACATCCATCACTGCTTTAGAGAGGTGTGTTCTGAATGGCTACATTATCTGCCATGCTGCCAGATTTAGGGTTCTGAGTTGGCTGTGCAGGATCTGATTGTTTCGTTGGGTCAGTAAATGAGGAATTAGAGGCAATGTCCAGGCTGGGCCTTGAGACAAGTTCTTTAGGATTGGGTACTAGTGCTGGCAGGGCCAGTCTGGAGCAATCAGAATCATTTTTGGCTTCTCTTGTCTGACCTTTAGGAGTACCTTGGGGAGGAGAGGCAAAGGAGGAAAGGCATATACTGTTAGGGTTTTCCAGCTGAATGATAGAGCATCCACTTTCCATGCTTGCTTGTGATACGTCCTTGTGCAGAATCTCTGTAGTTGGCAGTTGTGAGGGGAGGCAAATAGATCTATGTCGGGGCATCCCCATTTCTTTATTATCATGCTGAAGACTTGTGGATCCAGTTTCCACTCATGGGGATCCGTGAGGTTTCTGCTTAGTTTGTCTGCCAGAGTATTTTTCTTTCCTGGCAGGAATTGTGCTTGCAGGTGTACTTGATAAGTCAATGCTGTGTCCCACAAGGTCATGGCTTGTCTGCAGAAGGGGTAGGAATGAGTGCCTCCCTGTTTGTTTATGTACCACATGACTGTAGTATTGTTCGTCCTTATCAGTAGTTGTCCTGGATGGAGTAGATCCTTGAAAGCTGTCAGGGCATTCTGAACAGCCAGCATCTCTTTTTGATTGATATGAAGGTGACTTTGGCTTGTGGGCCATGTGCCCTCAATACATTTTCCTGCCATATGGGCTCCCCAGGCATAATCCGAAGCATCTGTTGTTATTGACTGCCTGGCTGTGGGTAGGGTGAATGGCTGTCCCTTGTTGTGGTGACAGGCCTGTGCGGCAAGGAATGAGGGTAATTAATGTTTCCAGGCTGTGACAATGTTGAGTCCAAACACTTTTTAGATACCATTGTAGTTTCCTCATATGCAGTCTGGCATATGGAATTAGCAGAATGCAGGATGCCATGAAGCCCAAAGCCTACAGAATTTTTCTTGCAGATAACTGGGTCTTTGTTGCCAACATTTTGAAGTAAGTAGTAAGTTGCCTTTGTTTGTCTGGCATGAGATAAGCCATCTGGGCAGTTGTATTTAAGCTTGCACCCAGGAATATTATCTCTTGAGAGGGTACTAGTTTTGATTTCTTTTCGTTTACGGTGTACCCTAGGCAAATTAGTAATCTTCTTACAAACGCCAGATGCTTAGTAGAATGTCCTTTTTCTCTGCTTGAATAAGGCAGTCGTCCAAGTAAGGATATATTTGAATTCCTCTTTGTCTGCAAAATGCAATTACTGGTGCCAGGCATTTTGTGAAGAACCTGGGTGCAGTAGATAAGCCAAAGGGCAGTGCAGAGAATTGGTAGTGCATTGAGCCAGCTATGAATCTGAGGTATCTTCTACAAGATTGTCTGATTGGTACATGCAGGTATGCCTCTTTTAGGTCCAAAGTTACAAGCCAAGCCTTCTTGCCCAGCATGGGCAGAAGCTGCTGCAGAGTCAACATTTTGAATTTTGGAACGTCCAGATATGTATTTAGAGTAGACAGGTCCAGTATTGGTCTCCAGGCTTTGTCTTTTCTGGGTACCAAGAAAAGTCTTGAGTAAAATCCTTGTCCCTGCTCTTGCTGTGGTACTTGCTGAATGGCCCTCATGTCCATGAGGGATGAAACCTGTTTTTGTGCCTCTGCCCATTGATTGTGTGACAGGTTTGGCATTCCTTTTGGCCTTGGCAGGGTGTGAAAGTGGAACCTGTAGCCCTGGGACACTATATTCAAGACCCATTTGTCCTGGGTGATCATGTGCCAATTTTGAGAAAAAAGTGCTAGTTTTCCCCCTAAGGGGGCTGCCAAAAGATAACTGCTTGGTGCTGGCAGAGGAAAGCCATTGGGACTGTTTCCTGTATGGCTGTGTTTTGTCTTCTCCGCTTTTGGAGATAGAAGTGTCCCACTGTTTAGGCCTGTATGAGCCCTGGGGCTGGGATCTGCCTCTGGGGCATCTGTATCTGCCTTTTTGTGGCCTATCTGACACTGGAAAGGACCAATTCTTTGTAGGCCAGTTCCTGCTAAATCTGGGTGGCTGTACCTGTAAGAAATCCTTTACTGTTTGCATAGATTTCGCTTTGTCCTCCATTTTCTTCAACACCTCCTCTGCTTTAACACCAAATAAGGTATCATGCTGTAATGGAGCATCTAATAACTTTGCTTTAACATGATCAGGCAGATTCTGTTCCTTTAACCAAGCATGCCTCCTAATAACAGAACCCGTAACTGCAGCCCTGCAAGAGGCCTCCAGAGAATCAAAACCACATTGCAATGTATGCTTTCCCACTTGTTCATTTGCATGCAATAAATCCTGCATTTCCTTATTTTCTGCACAATCAGAATTTGACAACATTTTCTGTTTTAGCATTGACATTAAGTATTGCTGATATTTAAGCATATGAAATTGACAATTTAAAGCCCTCACAGCCAAAGTAGCAGAAGTGTAAACCTTTTTTCCCCATCTGTCTAGTGCCCTTGAATCTCTGTCAGAGGGGATAGGGTTTTTTGCAGTAGAAGCCTTGACCCCTTTGGGACCCTGAGAAATAGTTTCTGGGTCAGCAGCAGGGTTTTTATAAAGAAATTTATGTGAATCTGGAACCCTGTAGTATCTGTCTGGCTTAACAGGGGCAGGAGTTAAAGAGTCAGGAGAAAGTCCGGACTCGGAAAATACATCATCTACAATGTCTAACACAGGAGGAATAGCCAAAGGCCTGTGTTGAGGTAGTAAAAGGAAATCTCTAAGTCTTTTCTTAGATTCTGAATAGTCTTGGCTCTCTCAGTGGAAGTGCTCCCTCATGGTATGCAGGGTTTCCCCAAAAGAATAATCCTCAGGCAGTGAGGCTGAAGGGATAGATTCTTCAGCATCAGAATCCTCATAAGGAGGAAGAGAGTATTCCTGTTCAGAAGAGGAGTCAGAGGAAATGGAAACCTGATCTGAAGATTCATATTCTGTCTCTTGCCTAGGCCTCTTGTCAGGAGGGGGATGGGAACCCCTGATCAAGGTAATTAGGTCTTCGGCCATTTTGAGCATCTGTTTTTTAGGCATGGTGGTCTGTGCAGGAGAATGCTGTACTTGTTTCTTTGTCTTTAGAACTGCTTTAGTCTTTGCTTTGGAAGCTGTAGTAGGCGTTATATATAACTATGTAGGTCTGAAAACACCCACAGAAGCCAATGCCTGCTCAGCGGCTCCAGACCCATCTGAAGGAATAGTTTCCGAGTGTCCAATACCTTGAGTATCCAGAGGCCTAGCTGGCTCCACGTGGGAGTCGTCAGCGGCCTGTGGCTCTGAGGTAGAGGGTGCCAGGGGCTGCGAAAGCGCCTCACTGAGAACCGGCGAACCAGCGACTGGCTTAGCGGAAGCCTCGTCGTCGGTTTTGGACCTCGGATGCCTGTCCTTTTCTTTTTCCTTGCACTTTTTATAAACTCCAGTCATCGGCTTTTCCAACGGCATTATATAATTGAATCTTCGGCCAAAGTAATGAAAGGCAAAATTGAACCGACGCTTAATAGTGCGTTGGTTAAATCTAGCACAAAACCGACAGCTAGCAACGTTATGATCAGGGCCTAGGCAAGGAATACAGTAAGAATGAAAATTCTTATGAGGTATTTGCTTCCCACAAGAAATACAATTGTTAACTTTTTCTGACATCGGACTGGAGCAAGAAAAAAGTTTTCCCAATGGGGTACTTAGCTTTAATGAAGACTTTGGATCTGAAATTCGTATTTGAAAATCTCAGGAGTCGGCCGACCGGCACTTGCGAACTGCTTTTGCTTCGGGCACCGTGCAGAAAGAAAGACTGGAGAAAATGGCATCAGCTGCACCTTTTATACCCCTGGCGCACTGATGTCAGGGAAGAGGTGACAGCAACCGACGCCGGACCTAGACTTTGGAATTCAGGCCGACTGTGGGTAGCCTGCCAGCAGGATAACCCAAGTGTAATGACTGCAACAGTGAAACACGATGAACATCCATGGGCTCTACAAACACTTCCACTAATTACTTAAATCTGCACCAACTAATAAGCAAGACTCACTGGAGACAGAGAGGTTCCTAGGTCAATGTAGTCCATAATCCAAGCCTATGGAATAAGCTACCACTAACTGCAGGTCAAACACAGTCCTACTTTAGCTACCTTTAAGGCTAGTCTTGATAACTCAATGTGTAGACACAAATTTACAACAGGGTTATCATGTACAGCCCTTCTCTATTTTGGAGGTGAGCCCTTTTAAGTGCTTGAAAAGGGTGGATAGAACTTTAAATGTGTAAATATATAGGCATCTTATGTTGCTACTTTATCACTTGCTTAATATGTTCCCATGTGGATGGTAACCATTTGATACTCAGAGTCATTAGTGAGAGTCATAAAATAGCATGACTGAATGAGTGGAATGTGGATTTGCAGATAATAAGTGTGAAATTCTTGCTTCCTGTTGTATTACCTTTTCTAAGAGGTATGGCAATCTTGGAGTTGGCATATATAAGTTTAAGGGCATGAGGGCACTGGGGACATAACCCCTTTAAATAAGACTTTACAAGGAGACAGAAATGTTCAGTATTCACTGTTGTGTATTTTCATAGATTTTTGTCATAATTGCACTCATGAGTCTCATGATCACATATAACAAGAGAACTGGAACAGCAGATTTTAATTTATAAAGTGTATTTAACAAGCGTGAAGGCCCACACACTTCTAGTGTGTGAGGTTTTGCCTCGCACTTCCGCTTTCTTATGAGTACTAATGTTATGATCTCGCAATTGTGGGGAAAAATAAAGCGCCACAAAGCAGTGAAAAACACTCAGTCACAGCCATGCTCCTATACTGTAACTAAGTAATGTGAACTGTTCACAGGAACTGCATTTCCAGGGATTATGACTGAGAAGATACGCATGTAGTAGCTGTATTTCATCAAAACACAGGACTACCCTTACAAAGCATTACCATTCTCCTAATGAAATAATATTTCATTATGCCAATTTCCAGCCTTCTGTATTCCATTTACCAGTTATAATCCGCCTGTCTCTTTCCACTATGTTTATTTCTGTAATGCCTATCTGCATGTATGCCATTTCTCTGGCGAATTCTCCACGTGGGCATCTCAAGTGTTCAGACTATTTCTTTGTAGTTTGTGTTCTCTATTCTATTTGTTACTTTAGGAAACAGTGATTGCAGACACTTAATCAGTGTGATATTCTGCTCCTGAGATGTCTTAAGGAAATGAACGCCATATTCCTGATGATACTTCAACAACGTGTTGTGTACAGCACTGCTTATCCAGTTCGCATTCTTTTGGCATCTGTCACTACTGTCTCATGATTCACAGTATGATGCTACTGCCAATGCCAACATTTCCAATGCAGTGTAATAGTTAGACACACAAGTGTACTGTCACATATTTTATAGGGTAACCTTCATCTCAAAACATATGAAAAATCAATTTTTTTTAACATATAAGATCAAAGCCTTTAATTGACAAATAAGCCCTTAAACATTTATTACTTCCTAGGTCAATTGCAACAGTAACAACTACTTTATACGTGCTACTATAACAAAAAAAGTCAACATGAACATAATGTTTTTTTAAATAAAAGAAAGTATTCTTTAATTTTAATTATCATAACGCCACATTATATTTAGAGTATATATGAAATTTTAGGTTAGCATATTTTACTTCTATATATGGATTTTATTGCAGTATGATGAATGATTATACAATATATCCACTGGGAGAAATATGCTGACCTAATTTGTTAATTTATTGAGTAAAATACAGCTTTAATTGGTTTTCATAGTATAATTTTACCCTAGTCAGATGTGCCATAAACTGTCTTAAGATAAAAATCTTATTATTTGGACTTCTTTGTAAGTATAAAGAGGAATCTTGAGCTGACCCCAGTTATAACCTTTGCTTTGAGAACGTTAAACAGATTATAACAAAATATGTTTTGACATGCATGCCTAAGTTGTTTAAAAACCAGGCCAACATGCTACCAGCATTAATGATGTTATATAAAATTATGAAAGGAAATCAAATCTTCCCTGGCACTCGAGCATCACTAAAATGCCAAACAATAAACTACCAGATTGCAAATTAGATCAGTGGAAATATCAAACACATTGCAGTATAAAATCCATAATTGCATTTAGTGTTTGAGTTCCTGGGGGGACGTGCTGCTAAAGATCGTCCCTGCACCACATATGAGAAGCTATTGACAGAGCGATAAAAATCGACAGGCTAAACAAATAAACACTGCAGGCTTCATTAAATATTCATCAGCTGGAATTTAACTGTCATGTGGTTCTGTCATCCCCTCTTGGATTCCTCTTACTGCAGAACTTAGAATTTTTACTGTGACAGCAATAAGTAATATGTTGCCCCGCAGGCCTGTGTAGAGCACAATCCAAAAAGAAGAACGAGAAGAAAAAAATAATAATAATAATAAATCTAGGCTATGGCTAGCCAGTACCTACCTGACAGACACTGTCGGCACTGACAACTGCTTTGAATCATAGTCTTAGTGCTGTTTTAAGTGTTTTATCATTTTCTTGACTTTGAAGTATATAATTGGGTCGTTAAACTGTGCCTCTTCCAAACAAACTTTAACTCTTCTGCATTTTTTGTTTGAGCTGAAGCCTAAAAATGACAGTCAAAGGGAAAAAGAGTATACTTTGCTATTGTTGATTAAAATATGTTTAAGATTCATTGCTAGAGGGTGTTCTCATACCTCAGACCTTGCAAAGTAAGATTATACCGATTTTGCAGTAGCCATAAAACTATGCTGCACATTATATGTTACCGCTGCCTCAAATTTCATTTGGTGACCTTTTGTTTTGCATTGCTTTTGTTTTCATTCAGCAAGCAGGAAATGTTTCAGATAAACTGCCAGTACAGCATAAATCTTTAAATAAGGAAAACGCTCACTGAGCATGTACCTCTAAGGCACACAAAGGTGGCATATTTTAAGTGTTATAATTTTATCACTGTTTTTTTATTAAAGGGAAAGTTTATTGCAGCTTTAACACAGCACTGACTTTAAACTCAGCCATACCTGCACCTAAAGGCCTTGAAACTGAAATTAGAACAAATAAAATGCATAATGCATGCTCTGGAAGCACCCAATAGGATTATAAACAGTCAACTCCTCTTCATGTAGAGAAAGTTTATGTAAATGACTGATGACAGTGTTATTGTGTGAGGAATATCAATGGAGTAATTACAGTTACATAGCTTGCCTCTGCTTGGCTGCTAGAAGCCTGTGTTAATTTTTCACACCACTCCCTTGGGAAAGATCTGAGTGTGCTCCTAAGAGCAGAGCTAATAATCAGAGCTCTGAGCTACTGCTGCTGAAGCTAGCCCCGAGGTCTTTCACAGCAGACTGCTAAACACTGACTGTCTCCCCAGAGAGCAAAAAAACAGAGATAAAATGATTAAAAACTGCCAAATTGGACTGGCAATCACTTCACTGCACAGTCAGTGAAAGAAAAGAAAAATCCAAGTTATTTTTCATTCTTCTTCTCCTCCTGTTAGCATACCTTGGTGCACGACCCACACACAATGCAGGATCCCCTGCCTAGATCTTATTGTTAACACAGTCTGCAGTCATTGGAAAGTGTACAGAGCTAAATGAAATGAGTGTTTAGAATACAAGAAAAAAAGTGTTTGCAAAAATCATTACCTAAAATACGTAAAATATAAAGTTAGTATGGTTAAATAACTGCAAATATATTACACGTAGAAAAAAAACTGCAAAAATATTTAAACGCAGAAAAAAGTGTAGCTTTCTATATAAATATCTATATAAATACATTGTGCATTTCAGAAAGGATAGAAGTCTAAAAAAATGTAATTAGGAAATATATAGGTGCAAACTATAACAAAGGAGTAACTCTGAATGAAAAATCTTTAGACAAAATAAAAAGGCATCTGCAAAGTTATAAATAGAATGTAATATCCTAAATTGATGTACTTTCATGTTCATAATTTAGTCATTCTGTCACAGGTTCCCTGGTGCTATAATAAATAATTTATATTAAAATCCATTTGCTTTTTAAGAACACTCATATTTAATAATACTGTATCACAAGATATAATCACCTAATGACATTTTTTTAGCCACAGTCCTAATGTTAAACTAATCCAGGGTAACCCTGAGGAGTTACTGCAGCAGTTACAATAAGTAATGGCCTGATGGACGTTTGGATTTGGCAGTCCAAGTAATGTAGGATGAACAATGTAATTATATGTTCATTTCAGTGCTGTCCTGCTGGAAGCAAAAGAAAACTTTCAGAAGAATGCGATTAAATAACTTTCTGTGTTGTTCCACATTGTGGCCAAGTTTTTAATTGCTTACATTTTGGAAGTGAAATGTGCTGTGCTCCTAATGAAATAGCTTTTAATTTCAGAATTTCATGATTAATCGCTGCTGTGCAGCAAAAATGTGACAGATCAATGAGTGCTGAAATATTTTATTAGTCACAAATCATGCAGATATATGCTGTAACCTCTAAGTAAATCTGCTTCTGTATTTCAATATTTTTTCAACAATCTGGTTAATGTTGTAGATATATTCTCTCTAGAAGATACCAGGATGTACCAAATATTTTATTGTTTCATTTTGCTGAAGTATACATGTATGTGTACACATGCAACAGTGGTCCTGACAGTTAAAGGTGTCTCATATTAGATGGTAACTGCTCACTTTAAGGCCTGACGTGACAAGAAGAACCCTCTATGCCAGAGCTAAGTGCAACAGTGATAGGTCAGCTTGAGATCATTAGTTCTGTTCCTTCTAGTCTGAATGAATAAGAGGGATGGTACTACAATGAATGTTTGTACTCATTGTTTTTAAAGTCCATCATTATCCCTCACCTACCCCCCTACACACACACTTCCTTAAAATCATACACATACCATCAGTAACAGTGGAAATACACACACACACACACACACACACACACACACACACACACACACACACACACACACACACACACACACACACCATTTGTTTGTGTTGATGCTACCAGCAAGAGTTCACTTTCACTAGCTGAAATAAAAAAGTCAGTTTCATCATTAAACATTTCTGTTTATTTATGAGGCCCAGTTATCCACTGCTGTTAACTTTCCAGGTGGAGATGTTAGCAGGTATCTAGTGTATTAGTGTCCAATGCGAAATGAAAGAAAAATAAATGTGTACCCCCCTCCCCAGTCATGAAATAATGCTGCTTATAAAACATCACCCATTCTCTTCCAAACACTCCTGTATCACACCTGCCCCCCAGCACATTTACATATGCATGCCCTCTCGTGCCACTTTGAACTTCCACTGTCTTTCTTTGCTATGTCAAAGGTAGATCTTCTGTCTTTGTCACATTACTGCGTAGTGAGTTACCTGGTATGGTATAGTTCTACAGGGATTCCTATCTTGGTATTATCCAGTAGTCATTTTAATAGGACCCCCTCATTTGGCAGTTATCTAATATTTTAACCCCAGAATTCAGAACAGTTTATCTGGGACTCCATGTCATAAAACTAATAAGACTAAATGGGTCTTTAGTGTTTTTTTCTTGACAGCTTACAACTCCTACACCCCTAACTGAAATGTAGTAACTATCTGTGACCTTTCCATGAACACTAAAGCAGCAATTCTTCAAAACAGCTCAAAATGTACTTTCTACACCCAAAAGATCTTTGGTACTCATGCTATAAACTGTTTCCTGTGTCCAAAAATGATGTGCGTACTCATCAGGCACCTTTAGTGCATTACTATTTTATAATTTTGTGAAGATGTAAAGCTTTCAAAACTAGCATTTTACTTTGTGCTGCCAATACTCTGCATAATAACTGCTCTGTAGTATTAGCAACTCAGTGGGTTATAAATGTAGACAAGAGACAAAAATAGTAGCCATGGAATAACATATTGTCCTGCCGCTGTTGCCAAAAAGAAAAGAGATTTGTCAAACTTTGCAGGACAAAATTATAAACACTGCCAAAAGGAAGAAATATTCCAAGGACATGCATCTGGAGCATTTGTTCCCGGGCTTCCTCTGAAAATGGGCTCTGTCCTAGTCAAACTTTCACAGTAAACACATGTTAAATAAATAAATATGAAGGCAGATAAGGCAAATTTAATTCATCTTTTTTTCATCAACACCCTGCAGAGTGGAAAAATGTACTTAGTTCCTATGAAAAAGTTAAGACCCACCGGTAAAAGCTAAAGAAACCTGACACAATCAGGTAACTCGCTCAGAGTCAGAAACAGACAACTGGAACATAAAGGAATTAGGTCCATATACCCATGTCTATAAACAGATTTTAGAAACCTTTGAAATGTAGCTATATTTGACAAGTGTGACAAAACTGCCGGCTCTCTGACACAAAGAAATGGAGCACTGAGTAGGACACAGACAAATGGGGGTTCAGCCACTGATCTGGATGCTGAAAGAGACGGCATGGGATGGGGAAACTCGGCATCATCCAGTGGGGGGGGGTGGCTCAATGTGTCTCTTCCACCAAGGTGTTTGTCAGGTGGCATTGAAGGGTAATGCATACAAATTTCACTGGCCAAGTTGTGCATAATGTTATAGTTAGATTTGTGGAGTGTGTGTGTGCCTGTGTAGGTTGCACTTATTCTCAACCATGGGGGATCAAGGGAGAGAGGAAATTAGAAGCATATAAATCTAACCAGTCCCACCAGATGATGGCCACAATCTCTGTGTCTTCCTTCCTTATTTACACAAATACATACACACATACACATATGTGTATATGTATAACATATATAATATGCATTTCTTAAACAGGTGGGACCACAGGACACACAATCCCTTTTCAGGAGTGACTCAGAAGCATTGTCTGGTTAAGTACCTTGCTCATATACTCACACACACACACACACACACACACACACACACACTTGCAGTCCAAAAAAGCAAATGATCTTTTTCACTAATTTTTCAACCTGCTGATGTCTTTCCGTGTCAGTCATGTTTCTGCAGGGTCTGGAAATTTGCCCTTAACCCACTGTTGTGCAATCTCAGAGTTGGTATATAAAATTAGCATGGGATGAGGAGAATGCAGATGTTTGTCCCCTATAAAAATAGTAGTAGCAGTATTTTTAACAATATGATCATGTTAGATCACCCTTTTTTATTTGCTCTTTGAAGCATTCAATATTTGTTTATATAATCATAGATGCCTATATATATATATATATATATATATATATATATATATACACACACACACACACACACACACACACACACACACACACACATATACACATACATACACAAAAACAAGCACACAAACTCATACACTCTTCCTTCTCTTACACAAATGTGTACTGCTCCCCCTAAACATACAGACACACACACACACACACATATGTGCATAATGTTGTGAAGGGTTAAGGACCTGTGTGGAGTCACAGGAGAAATCAACATTAGAGAAGGGGACTCGTAACTGCACCACAGTTACCACAGCATGCAAAACTTATGCTCTACATATAGACATTTCCCCATGGTCTGTGCACAACAGCTCAAACAGATTGTGCTAAAGTGAATGTAATGATAGTGAATTTGTGTACAACAATTGAGCACAAACTGTGAATTCAGCTGTGTGCCGTGCTTTAGTAATGTGACGATGAAAGACAGTATATCTAAAAATGACATGCCTTTCTTCATGTGGGTTCTTTCCTTTTGCTGTGCATTTATGGAGAGTGAACTCACAAACACAGCACCTCAGCCTACCTCTGCCATATTTTAGAATCTGCAGGTGTAGGCAAATGTGCAATAACACAGAGTGATCTTACTTTTTAAATGTACCTTGATACACCTGCATTAATTCTATCAGCTTTCTGAGGATGAGTGTATGATTTGCAACTTTACCTCCACTTACTTAAATGCAGCTTCTTTTCATGGAGCAGGAGGTTCACCAAAACATGGGTAAAGTAACCTTTACAGTCCTGAGAGCTATATAACATACTTAATCATTTCACAGAACTGGAAAACAAGGACTTCCTTTTCCAGACTGCATTTTTTATTGAATTTTGGTTACAGAAAGAATCTTTCAGGCATCCTCTATTGTAACAGAGATGCATAAAATACTTATCTGTGCTTGTCTATCCAAAGATTTTATTTTGCAGACTGCAACGAACCAGTACAGTTATACGATCTTCACAGCCATAATTTATTACTTCCGGATGTTAAATCTCTATTTTTGTCATATAATAAAGTTATAATAACTTCTGATTAGCTACACCTAATGAACTTTTGGCAGTGACTTCAGGGACTATTATAAATTCTGCAACACTTTGCACCACAATTCCACCTGTCAAAAACTTCTTCTATATTTGATGAATGACTTGAGTGGTTCTTGTAACTGCAACACAGCAAGAAAGAGTCTGCACCCTTGACAGCATTGTTGAATGGCAGTATGAATTTACATTCAGATGATGAAGAACATACTTTTCTGTGATATAGGGTACATAGTTCAGAAACAGTCTGTAGTGACAACAATGCATGATTTATTTTCCAAGGACAGACCTTGTAGTATACGGTCATTTATTAAAAAGGTCTTGTTTATCTTTAATTCCACAGCTAAAATATCTATATAATTTTTAGTGTGATCATTTGTTCTATATTTTCGCTTGTCTGTTGTTCTACCTATTCAGTCAGCATATTTTAGGGGATTGCTGTTCTGGCAAAATTGAAGAAAGACAAAGGCGAAACAACAGAAAATCAGCATATCAAAAGTTAAAACTATTTCACATGGCATCTCATATACAGCTGATATGTTACTGTGGCTAAGACAATACAACAGTATCATAGAATGTCTGTAAATGAAAATAGCCATCAGGGTAATAAGAACAAAAAATATACGTGTGTGTGTGTGTGTGTGTATATATATATATATATATATATATATATATATATATATATACACACACACACACACACACACACACACATATATATATATATATATATATATATAAAATCAATATGGCATCACAGTATAAATTAGTGCATTTTAGTGTAGCAAATCTAAGTGATATATGTATAAAAAATATACAAATGAGGAACACCAACTGCTGCAAGTTGAATTTTTTAATTCTGGTACCTCGGCCTTCGCCTTCTCCTGGAATACAATTTACATAACACACCACCCATTTTTATACAGATTTTTTAATTAAATTATTGATGCACCATCCCCCAATTATACAATTAGGCTCACTATATGCTGTTTTTTATTTATTATTTTATCAACACTTGTTTGGCATCTTTCCCCGACTGAAGCATATACAAAATATTAGCTGGAGAATAAATAACAATCAATGCATAAATACTTATTTCAGTTAATATATACATGAATATAAATACTATTATAAGAAAATACATGTTATGGATTTAATTTGACCCTTTCATGCAGTTCCTTTTCCATAATTTTGGGAAATATTTGGAAAATATATTACACCTCCATATTCATTCCATTAGGAAACAATGTTTTTAAATTGAGAATGAACCTCGATTCCATCAAAAGTAATTTATCCCGGAAAATAGCTTCATTACCATATGCATTGGGTCTACCCAAAACACTGAATACAAAACCATCTGGAACCCCCCCATGATTATCACAAAAATGTTTTCCTACAGGACTCTCTAGTCTCCTGTGCCTTATATCTCCTAGGTGTTCTAAAATCCTTAATT
Organism: Protopterus annectens; assembly: GCF_019279795.1. Classification (NCBI taxonomy): domain Eukaryota; kingdom Metazoa; phylum Chordata; order Ceratodontiformes; family Protopteridae; genus Protopterus; species Protopterus annectens. The sequence continues at coordinate 480,914,924 of NC_056750.1, forward strand.
TGACCCTCCTGGTGGTTTGTCCTATATACCAAATTTGTTTCTCACAGCCACATCCTATGATATACACAACCCCTGTTGAATTGCAATCATAAAATTCAGTGGCATTGTATCTAACCCCATTGATTTTGAAACCATCCAAATTCCTAACCCACTTACACACCTTACATTTTCCACACTTGAATGTTCCTTTTCTATCATCTTCACCCGATCTACCATTCTTTCTGAAATTCAAAATTTCCCTGAGATTAAAATATCTCTTATATGAAAAGGTCACCCTTGACGGAAAAAGTTTTCTTATTCTCTCATCTTCATGAATAATGGGCCAAAATCTATCCACTAATTCCTTCAATATTTTGGAAAAATGGGAAAATCTGGTTACAAAAAATATTTTCTCATTTAAATCCTTCGTACCACCATGATTTTCAACATCAGTTCCAAAAATCCCAGAGTGCCCTAGGCCCCGAAATCTAACCCTGTTACCGGACCTTTTTGTGAGACCTAACTCATTCTCCACCCTCCTTCTGGCTTTCTTGACACTCATTACAGAGTATCCTCTCTCTACCAACTTTCCTTCCACCTTATTAAATTCTTCAGGAATCAAATTTTTCTCTGAAATATGCCTACCTATTCTCTTAAACTCACCTGATGGCAAAGAACTTATTAAAGAGTCACTATGCATGCTTTTACCTCTGCAGTGTCCATTTCGTTGCCCTTTCATAATGCTTTGCAACTATATTATAGCTTCCTCAATTCTTTGTTTTGTAATGTGTATGATTAGCATCCCTGTTGTATTTCCTAACACTTCTACCTCTTTCAGTATAATCAGCAGAATGGGTCACGCCATTTTAATTATGAAAACACTGATTGATGTTCCTATTGAATCACATTTAATTACATTTAAAATCTATTCTCTTAATAGTGGGAGTGATTTGTTCAAGATACAGAAAAGCTGCTGATTGTTTAAGTACAAACTAGTGGACATGAGTTAAGGGTCATTTGTTGACATGAAACGGAAGCAAAGTGTTCTATGTGCCTGGGAAAAATATATCTCTTTCTATTTCTCCTTCCCTCAAGGTGGTAGTAATGAATGAATGAATAAAATTGTTGTTTTTAAAGCTAGACTGTTAACTCCTATCTGTTTCATTTCAATTTAGTAGTATCTACTAACAATAAAAAGTAAGCTTTGTTTAATAAGAGCGAAGATGCGTGACACTGTACAGAATTATCATCCAACACATAGATTATGTCTCCATTAAGAGCCTCATTCATATTGCATGCATGCAACAGATGTTTAACTTACATATTTTATGTATACATGCATGGATGGATATGTGTGTGTGTGTGTGTGTGTGTGTGTGTGTGTGTGTGTGTGTGTGTGTGTGTGTGTGTGTGTGTGTAAAACAGAATGAGAGAAAGAAGAAAATCCATCAACACAAACTTAGTTGAAATTGTACAGAAAAATGACATAATGTCAAAACAAGCTGACCTTCTGGTTATAAAAAAAGTAAAAACACATACAGAAAAGTACAAATCTCAATGAACAAGTACATTGGAAGCAATTACCAAAGTAAATTAGACTGCTTAGGACACACAGACGGTAAACTTTAAGGTGTTGTAATTGGGGAATGCACCAACCTAAGTGATTAGCATATTGTTACTGAATGAGGAAGTGAGGGTTTCAACAGCAGTACAAATTAAAAACAAAAAATTAAACATTTCTAATAGAAGGGCAAATTCAGAAACAGTACTGAATATCAATGAAGCATGCTTGTGATGTGATACCTGGCCAATGCTGAGCTGTAACTCATGAGTCAAAAAGTGGGCCCAAAATGGATCCTTGATGAATAATTCATGAGCGTGAGCAATGAACATTACTTCACAGTGGGACTTCATTTACTGTTCCCTTACTACGTTGCTGAGCGCTCTAACCTGGTGTCACACTGACACAGGCCAGGGATGTAGTGAGGTGCAGAGTTAACTACATAGCCATAACATTTACTCACTAGAAAGAACTGTAGCTGCACAAAGCAGAAACTAGAAACACATTGCTTTATTCTTCAGTTTATGATTATTTCTGGAATGGTGCACCACCTTTTTTGAAATGTAATACTGTTAATTATTCACGTAACTCTTTTTTTCTCACTCAGTTTCTGAATCTTTCCTCCTACCTGTACTATTAGCAAATAGCAAGAAACTTGGGTCAAGTCACAAGCCTCTTTCCCTCATTTCACCTACAGATTACCTGCAAATCCCCCTTGCAGCTGAGTACAGCCATCCATTAGTATAAAACCAAAATATCAAGGACAGACTCAAGTGCTGTTAGCATTTTTTAACTTTTCTGTTCTCTTTATTTGATTATGTCTGGGGTGACTATTATTTGATTTAGTCCCTCTTTCACTGACAATAGATTAGTCATTTTGGCCAGTATATTCAGCAGTAAAGCCCATAATGAATATCACAGCACTGATACATTCTTTCTTTTGATTATACGTATCAGCCTTTTCTCATACTACTAGACTCTATTTTTATACATTTGAACGTGCATACCTTTATTCTTACTCCTTAAAGTATATATTCATTTTCTTAGTATCTGTTCATAGGATGACAGGATCATAGGAAGTTACTAGGCTATTGACCCTGAGGCCCTTATAAGCCTAGTCAAGAGTTTAGCCATAGACAAATCAGCATCCGATGCTCCTGTCCAGCAGGGACATGGGGGGGATCCCAAGGATGTATTTTCTATTTCCCATCCAGTTATCCAGATTGTGCTTAAAAAGGAGTAAAGAGGTACTCTGCTTGACATAGAGGGGGAGTCTCTGAGACACAAATCTGTCCCGCCAGCAAGTCCTATTGATGTCACAGACCAGGTTGAGGCCACGTGTGCAGGTTGCTCGAGTGGAGCTTGACTTATGGATATACAGCAGTCCCATCAAGGCAGGGTTTGTATGCCAAACAGAGGTCACCTCTGAGGAGTCTGAATGAAACAGAGTAGAGGGATACAGCTTTTAGCCTATCTGTGTATGGTAGATTTTTGAGGCCCTGGATTCTCCTGGTAAGGAACCTCTGTGGTCTCTTCAGCTGCTGCATGTGCTTTGCGAGGTACGTGCTGAATGGGGCATTGTACTCAATAATGGGCCTTATAAGAGAAGAATACAGGGATGTTATGACCTCCTTGTCCCTGGATGAGATACCTTTACTTATGAGGTGGGCCATGTAGAAAGCTTTCCGTACAATGGAAGCAACATGGTGGTCAAAAGGCTTTGCAGAAGGATGATTTTATAAGAAAAAAAAACATTCTGAGATGTAGTTTACAGTTTAATAAATGTAGCCCTCACTCATTATAAGCATTATATGCCTCATACAGTACCTAAGGCTTGCTCTTAGACCACAGTCCAAGCCTTTTTCATGTCTCATTCCTTACAACACTATTTAGTTAAAAACATAATGAGGATAGCAGGATACGCAGGGATGCAATATATTTTTGTGTGAAATAACCATAAAAACACACTTAAGAAAATATATGTCTATCTATCTATCTATCTATCTATATACATACTTGTTGTAGTATATTTCCAAATATAAAATTGATCATTTTTTACATTAGCAAACATCTCCTTAGATCCCTAAAAAAAACATGTAAGCAATAGCACAAAATCCTAAACCTTATCGAAATACTTTTTAAGAGAGAAATAGCTGGATAATTTTACGCAAGACTTTCTTCCTTTTTAAGAAATAAAATATTATTCTGAAAAATGTAACTGTATAACAGCAGCAACAATTAAAAGGCAATTTGGAAGATTAAGTATTAATTAGCAATTGGTAGAATAAAACAGAAATATATTATTCATGGGAAATAATATGAAAATATCAAATGTGGTAAGGCACAGACCACTAATCTCTGCTCACAGACCTTGATTTCATTTATCTGACAGAGAGAAGAACAAACATCATTAATTATACATAACAAACAACCAAAGCCTGCTTTAGTTAAACTAAATTGGCTATCATAATGACACCAATCAAAGACTGTTCATTCTGGGGTCATTCTTAAGGCAGCGATGAAATTAACTATGCAGAGGTGGCAGTAAACTGTAATCAAATTAAACAAATCTCTAGACTAGGAAAAAATGAGTCACAGCTCTATGCCTTACACATTGTATGCATAAAAATCAGTTGATAGTACTGTTAGACTTCCATTTATCAACATGTAAAGTAAGTCAACAGTCATACTTCTCAACTGTCATTTTTTTTGCAGAATGTCCATATTTTTGTCTCACATGTTTGGTCTGTTCCTCATAAAATTTGTGGTTTTCAGGTCAGTCATTGAGGACAGAAGTCACTAAACAATGACATGCATTTGTGTTTCAGACCTAATCCCCTTAAAAATGCATGCTAATGCAAAACATGTTATCCTAGTGACTTTCTGAGTTTGTAAGAGCAATATTTAAAATCTGTCCCTGATTTTAGGATTTTGTCCCACCACCCCAACCATCATTCATTTTGGCTTTGTCCAGCTTGGTTGCACTTAGAGGCTGGGGTAATATGAAGACACTAAAGTTACTAATTGGAAGGGTTAATGAGGAGGGGGTATGCTATCAATTCCTGCTGCTAGGGCAATAATGTGAAGTTTGATAGAGCTTCTGACTGCTGCAAGACTGAGTATCAGGAACACAGCTAGTATTCCTGAAATATTACCTCTACTTGCAGAAGGTAGCCATCAGAAGTAACCACTTACCCAAAAAGAAACTAAACCCAAACCGCACCATCGGTACACCCCTCACACCCCCTAAACTAAATATAGCAACTTTGAGATTGCACTGCAGTTGGGAAAAGGGCAAAGTTCACTGTCTCGCACAATAGCTTACTTACCCTGGGAAGATCTTCAGTGTTCTGCTGCTTCAGTGAAGTGGGATTTCGATATTTTGAGTGCCGACAAACTGCAATTCGATGATATGGGATTTTGACAGTCAGACAGACCCGATATATATATATATATATATATATATATATATATATATATATATAAATACTCCAACTTTTTATACAAGCAGGATAAATTCTAGCATGTTTTATTGTGCTCAATAAATTATTCTGAAAGGGGAATGCTTCTGCATACATGGCATATTCCTGGCTATACCTGCCTTTGCTGAAATGCCTGTATGACATTTTTTTTGGCACTAAAATCCAAGGTAAGGATAGACACATAATTTCAAGAAGTAGTTTTCATTAACAATATCACACTCCTACTGTATATAGTTACGTTTACTTTGTACGACCCTCCTTTATCGGTATAGGCAGTCTGCAGAGTATGGGACAGGGCACCTTCATTAACTGGGTTATTACATTCCAATTATAACATCCAGTACAAGGCCAGACCCAAGGATGACATGACTTCTAAGCTATGTATGACAGATGTATTTCTTTCAGATTGATCAATTTATCTACTATAAAATGAGTTAAGTTTTATCATTACATCCCAGATGTACAGACATGTACGGCATGCCCTCTTCCAATATGGTCTGCACAGAATGAGTGGCCTTACAAGATTCACTTAAGGATCCTTTTTCACAATAATTACTTCAATGCCTTTAAAGGCTGTTTACTTAAGATATAGATATAAACACAGCATATTTCTTTCGATTCAGGGCAACAATCTGAAATATATCTGAAATGTTGGAAAATGATTCTTAAACGATTAAGGCTGTTAAATGGAAAATTCATTAGTTATTAATGTCAGAACAGCTTAACAAACATGTTTTCAAGGCTTTTAAATGAAAGCATTATTCTATCTGTTTTTCGCAGAGAACTGAATGGAGAGAACTGGAACAAAAGTCACCCGTTGTAATAACTTATTCTTGTGTCGGTATGTGTTTTGTGATGTCAAACCCGCAGCTTGTCCTTCCAGAGACATCCCAATAGAATGCTGGCCTCTGTAGCAATTGAGGTAATCCAAAGTTTGGAATGGGGGAATTCAAGGAGAAGAGGCCATCAAAGTTTGGAATGGGGGGAATTCAAGGAGAAGAGGCCATCAAAGTTTGGAATGGGGGGAATTCAAGGAGAAGAGGCCATCAAAGTTTGGAATGGGGGGAATTCAAGGAGAAGAGGCCATCAAAGTTTGGAATGGGGGGAAATTCAAGGAGAAGAGGCCATCAAAGTTTGGAATGGGGGGAAATTCAAGGAGAAGAGGCCATCAAAGTTTGGAATGGGGGGAAATTCAAGGAGAAGAGGCCATCAAAGTTTGGAATGGGAGGAATTCAAGGAGAAGAGGCCATCAAAGTTTGGAATGGGGGGAAATTCAAGGAGAAGAGGCCATCAAAGTTTGGAATGGGAGGAATTCAAGGAGAAGAGGCCATCAAAGTTTGGAACGGGGGGAATTCAAGGAGAAGAGGCCATCAAAGTTTGGAACGGGGGCAATTCAAGGAGAAGAGGCCATCAAAGTTTGGAACGGGGGGAATTCAAGGAGAAGAGGCCATCAAAGTTTGGAATGGGGGGAAATTCAAGAAGAGGCCATGGGCTGTTTCCAGATCTAAAACAGTCACTTTTTCTGATCAGCCTTGCTGTATGCAAGTATTCAGAGAGAATATCATCTGTGTTAGACTACAAAAATAATAAATACAAATAACTAGTGGTAGTACTCCAACTGAGGTTGGTTTCTGAACCCAAAATTAAAGAATATCAAGTGTTAAGAGTTCAACCCTAAACTGAACACTCCATTGCCAAGTCTGAAGACAAGTGGGTAAGGTAAACCAAAGAATTTCACTAAAGCTGAGAGAGCAGAACACTTCTCCACACACTGACAGTAGTTTGTGTTGAAGTCTCTGGATGCAGGCACTTGGCAGCATGCTACAAACTGTCCCAACCTTTCACAGGTATAAACAGAGCTCATCAGGAAGGGTCTGTTTACTGAAGAAGCAACTACTTTATCACAAAGCAGCACCTACATAAAACTTTAGTTGTTAAACAGCTGAAATTTCTAGAAGCTTTGCCTTAAAACCCTTATCAGAATTTCTATACTTTTTCTATATTTTTTCTGTAATTTTAGAATTTTTTCTATATTTCATAGAACTATGAACAGACCACTGGATGAAAGCTGCATATTTTGTCATACTGTATAATTCAAAAATTTGCTTTTGCATTTTTGCTTCATGTTTTATTATTAGTCAGTGCTTGTGTTCTATACCTGTCACGAGTTGCTAATCTGTTTAATGCAGAAAACCAACTCCCAAAGCCATTGAGGGTTTCACCAGTGACAGCAGCTATGGATGGATGCTTGGCTGGCCGAAAACTTGAAAGAAAAGTTTTATCACCAAGTTCAGACTGCCAGCTAACTTTTCCTCTCATTTTACTTTAACATTAAACAATACTATAAAGGCTGAGCAAACATAAAACAGTGCAAAACAGAATTGCAAATACAAGCATAATAGAATGGCATTTGTAATCACCAAAACAAGAACAAAGAAAAGTTCAAAATGACCATGAAAACAGAGTTCCCTATCAAAATCATAACTAAACCTGCACTTACATACCTCTTACTGTGTGTGTGTGTGTGTGTGTGTGCGTGAGTGTGTGTGTGTGTGTGTGTGTGTGTGTGTGTGTGTGTGTGTGTGTGTGTGTGTGTGTGTGTGTGTATATTATTTATACATACATATATATATATATATATATATATATATATAAATGTATATGTATGTGTACACACACACACACACACACACGAATTCTGCAGTTGCACAATTGCCATACCAATTAAACCATACAATGGGGGTTAGAAAACATTTTTATAACAAACAAACAAGCTAGCTCCTCAAATGTAAGGCCTTATATGGCAACAAACTGAATTACAAAGCATTTAAAACAAAACTAAAAATGACCATATAGCAATTAAACCTGAGCTTCAGCATGACCTTTGACTCAGTCCCAAAAAGGAAGCCAACATGAAAACTGGAAAGGATGGGGCTCAGCACCAAGACTGTGACTATTGGGATAAAATGACGACCTGTCCTGGGCACGGTCCTCTTAAATGCGTTATTTATGTAAGAAATATTTGAGGGAACACAGGACAGGATCAACATTTTTGCTGATGATGAAGAGAGAAAGACGTGAGTGGGAGAGTCTAATAAAGAACTTTTTCACAGAGAGGGTTATGGACCCATAGAATGCACTAATAAAATGGGTGTTTGATAGGGATCCCACAGAGGCATTTAAGATGGCATGAGGCAGGTGGAAAAGGGTAACGAGTAAGGTGGGGATGGCAGAAAATAGAATGGTAATTATGCAGATTATAGACTTATTATCTCCTTTTGCCATTCAGAAAATGTAATGCAGCATAATTAATTAATATGGAGGAGACTATATAATAACAGAAGGAAGATGGCAGATAAGACATTTAAGATATGAAGAGCTAAAGCAGATGTTTCAATCTAATATATTCCTCTTCTGTATTTAGAGGAATGATAGCATTTATTATTAAACCTTCTTGTTTGCTTTAGTAAATTACTCACAATGTTACTTCTAAATTGTCTCTAATAAATCCTCAGTGCTCTAATTCTCTTCAAATAGCTTTTAGTAACTTCTGTATAAGATTAAGTGCAAGGGAAACTTACATAATAAGCATCATGTGGATTATGGCAGGCTAATCTACCAACAGCTGTAAAATGTTGTCCATTAACAAGCTAAGCAAAAAACAAAAGTAAAGATCCATAAAAACAAGACTCAAAACCAAAACTAAAATGAATCGCCAGCTAATTAAGTATATGCAAAACATTTGTGAAAATACAGCCAACTGTCAAAAATAATTAATAAAATAAATAGGAAAAACTACATTTTCTACACAATCAACACATCGGGCAACAAAGCACACATTATTTAACATAACACCCAACCAAGTAACACAAAGTGAGAAATCACAAAGCAGACTGGTGTTACAAGAAACAAGGATAAAATTTATTCTTAAGCGCTTTTGTCACAGATTACAGTTGAAGAAGTCAACTGTAATCTGTGACGAAAGCGCTTAAGAATAAATTTTATCCTTGTTTCTTGTAACACCAATCTGCTTTGTGATTTCTCAGTTTACATTATTTAACATCCTGAGTTCTCATCTAATTATAGAAGTTCTCATTTAAAGTAAGCTTTCTGTCTTTATTTGCTACCCTGACACACTCACTTGTAGAACTAAGTATATGCCACAGTCCATTCACCTTCTTCCTCCATATTCAGCAATCTGCGCTGTATTTCCTGTTTAAACTTTCATAACCTTCCAACATCAGGATTGATCTTCCTCATGCTAAAATGTTTTCCATATTCCTTGCAAGTTTATTGTCTATGTACTCCTTTGTTTTATACAACTGTTACTGTATTTGTGCCTGTGGTCCAGCCTGTGGCTGAAAACGGCCCTCAGGCCTGGCTACCTCTGTGTTAACAAATTGGTAGATAGAAAGATAAAGTAAACAAATGACTAAGGGAATTAAATAGGTGTCTAATAGGAGCATTTGTGGTCAAAAGAAAATTCCCTTATGAGGATTTCCAATAAGAAGTTCTCTCACTCTGGTCATTCTGTAGGCAATATTGCAAGAAAAGATCAGAAAGATAGTAAAAATAATCAAAAAATTGAAAGAAAATATTGCTGGTCTTGACACACAAAAACAAGTCATCAATATGCAAGGAATAGAACATCACCTGTCACTTTTAACAAATGTCACTGTAAGTGCATTTTGCTTAAAATAACCACCAAAGACACATTTTATTTGCTTATATTTTTCATAAGTTAATAAAGCATACAGTCAAAGGGTTCTGAGTTAGGTATAGATTTCCTTGCTTACTTTTCTCTTCGGGTTACAATCATGTAGTGATTTTCAAATTCAGTTTATTGCAAGAAGCAACACTGTGTTGTTTGGACTGTGACTTTAGGGGGAAAGTTAAGCTGCAAATTTCTACTTACAGAGGAGGCAGCTAAAGATGGCTTTATCATTTTGTCAGTATACAGTCTGGAGTTTATCAAATGCATTTAGGGTTGCAGTGGATGAAGCTTCCTGCATCAGGTTTTAGTGGGCTTTAACCCTCATGTTAAAAGTGTTTTCTTTCTACTCTTTTTCTCTCGTGAAGAAGCTGATGATTCTTAGGTACCAGTTACCAAACCTGTTGCATAAATGTAATCAGTACTGATGTCAAAGTGCATCTTTTGATAAATCTTTTGTTAAACAAAAAATCTATAGAATAGTGACATATTCTGGCACAGTGCCATGCAGTAACTGAAACACACACACACACACACACACACACACACACACACACACACACACGCTGTACTTGTGAAGTTCCTGTTATTTGTGCACTGACACCTCCTGTCTTATTGTCTAATTCTTGTGATGTGCCCAAAGTAACATGATGCGGCCTTGTTATGCACTTATAGCTGCTATAAGCTTACAGTCGGTGGACTATACTTTGTGTAAAGTGTGTGGTGTATATTTACAGATGTAATAGGGTTCCTTAAGTGTCAAGTGTCCAAGTCACAAGCAGCGGTGCGATGGAATGTCGAGCACTGTTTTCCATATGAAATTTACTGCTGAGTGCGCACTGGTAGCGACTCCGTTATTTTGGAAGATTTTCACATCCTTCATGTCTCTGCAACTGTGGGGGTGGTATATATCAGTTGTAGGGTGTGAAGGTGGAAAGGAATTGCCCCCCCCCCCAAGGAAAACATCTGAACAGTTAGAGATTTCATCCCTTCACTATTTCAGGCATTTATGTTCAGGATTTTGGCTCCTCAACATCCATCTTACATGTCAAGGTTTCATAGGAAACCAGAGTGCAGTTCTGTTGTACAAAGGCTTTATAACACAAGGCTATGATTGTGTTTAATGCACAACTGACTGCAGTGTTGCACAGTACAGTGCTGTTTGGCTAACCCATATAATACAGCGGCAGTGGATTTATTCATTGTGCATTTCTTTTTGCAAATGCATGCTTGAGCTCTACTGATCACCTGTATGAATACTAGCTCACTGAGCAGTATATACAACTGTGCTGTGCATAGAAGATTTCCTACATGTTATTGGGTGCCTACTGGATGAAAACTCTGAACTCATCGATCACTGTGTTCCATAGGGAATTACTGCCAGATCAGTTTCAAAGTGTGGACTGCAGTGATTCTTTTGTTTATGGATTTGCTCTTTTCTTCACGTCTGTGTGACCAAGATATTGGCATGCATAAGTCTGGGGTGTGTGGACGGGGGCTTGCACCCCTTAAAAACACTTTATTTTTGTTATTTTCTTTGGCTTGAGTTTCTGACACATAACGTCAGTAGTGTGGGTCATCAGTGAATTGGTACTCTGCCAGTAATAGTAAAAGCCTAAAGAGCACATTATGTGGACACACATCCTGACATTATTCCAAGAAGATTCTTTAGCACACACAGGTTTATAATACATTCTTTCTCATTGTTTTTGCATCACACCCATACAAGTTTAACATGCATATATTACACACACTAAGTGCTCACTATATCTTTGAATATGACTAAGATTACATAGAAAAATATCTATCAAATGCAATCAAAAACATATTCCTATTCCTCTGACTGAAAGAGATCAGATCATGTACTAAATTTCTTCACACATGTTTAAATTTCTTATTTTTAGTTTTTTTTTTTTTCCCAAAGAAATACTTACAGATAACAAAGATTAAAATGGCAATACATTTACCAAATTCTTCTTTCACCATACTTGCACTGGTTCCTTTTAAAGCTTCAGCTCCCCATGCAAAACTTTCCTGTGCAGAATGATACATTGTCTGCAATGCTGGCTAAATTCATTATTTTATTCATTTTGCCTACTTCATAAAAGCTGCTCCCAGTGACAGGCAGAGGCTTTTATGTTTTAACTGAGGATTCTTTTTTAATGCTCATCTTCACTGGGGAAAAAAAATATCCTCCAGAAGTTGCACAAAATCAAACGGTGGTCTGTTCTAAAATGGAATTTTGTACAAGCCCTTCCGAGCCCTGTGCTTAGGTAATACCATTTAGAAGGCAAGGCACACATCAAAGTACACAAAATTTCCCCTCCAGATATTACATCATTCATTGTTTTATATATAATTACTTCAGATACAATTATCATCAATGACAAAAATGTAACTTCATTTGATATAATAAACATTGATTACAAAAGACAACACAGCATAATCTTGCTTCCAGTGGCTCAGTTTGACAGCATGGATATCTTAAATGGCACAACAGACATATCAGTTGCATTCCTTTCCAATGAAATATAAGTGAACATCAAAATACTAGGAAGGAAACATTGCACAATGAATCGTTAAAATAAAATACTTAGATTAATATAAATTTCCCCCTCCCCGACTTGTGGAGCAATCCCAAAGTAAATCTTCTGGGTTTCTCACTCAAGTTGTATTTGCCAACCCAAAGTCATTTACCAGCCAAAATACCCTTCTTTCATATATCATGTCAGATAAAATGTCATCACAGATTTATGAATCAGTCACAAAATGTACACTATTTATGGCATCAGGTAGACAAAATAAATATATCATAAGAGTGGAGTTCGGTAGCATTCGACCATGATGAAAGAATGCATTACACAATTAAGGCCCACCTGGCAAGAAAAACAGGAAAGGGAAGGCAAAAAAGGATTTTCTTTGCAGAATTTTGCTAGATTCGCCCTTCCATGCACAAAATGTATTGGTCCACACCTGGCCTACAGTAAGCCACCTTGGTCATCATGTTTTCCATTTGTACTTCCTATAAAGTCCAGTAAGGGCATTGTTTAAGAATTTATTCTCTATGTAATGCACATTTTGGACACAAAAGGGTAGTCATTTTTTTAGCCTCCTATTTTTAGTACACTGTGGTACAAAGCAAGCAAACCAGAATCATTCAGTACCTCCCCACACACATAGTTTTTACTTATTCTACTATCTTGATGATTTCGGTTTTAATTCAAAATATTGTGAAAAGCAGAAACAGTAAAAAGCTATGAATTCTGACAGCTTTCACAGACACCTCTAGTAGCCCAGCTCTAAACAGCAAGATAGCTATAAATCTTACAGAAATAACACAGATGACAAAAGTAAGTTCCATTACCTCAGCTTTTCTTTGGTGCTATGAAATGACTAAAAATCTGGTTTTAATTTCATTCAGTTGCAGTAGTAAAGAGATAGTCACTTAAGCAAGCTGTTTTCTAGACAACAGAAGTTCGTGTTACAGATCCAACAATAAAGTTAATATTACTGCTTGCAGGAAAAACTTAAATTATCACATCCCCTTTCTTTACACCCATGCATTTCTTTTGGGTGTTTTTAGTAACACTTTTTCTTTCAGATATTTCAAATATCTTTATATTGTATTTCAATTAAACAGACATAATTTAAGGTAAAAATAGAAGGGGTCGAAATGTATATATTAATCACTGCTCTTGGACATAATTTGCAATAGCAATAACATTTATGAAGATTTAGACTGTAGGATATACTTACATGATAAAATGATGAAATTACTGAAAGAAATTATAACTGTTGCTATGCCTTCCACATTTAAAATGTCTCTGTAAAGCAAATGCTTGGAAACTGTGAAGCTTTTGCATGCAGCTGAGTGTGGTAATCATTAAAACAGAACCACAGATGTCAGTTTTTGAAGCCTTTTCCATTAGAAACAGGAATGTTAGGCCACAAATAATATGAACTTTACATTTTGTTCTATAGTAAAAGAAAATCTGTTGCTGTGCATGGTGTAAGTAGCACAGTGCTGCAACGAGTCACACTGTTAGCGAGAGGTTCTTGGCGGTGCCTTCTGTGCACAGTCAGGAAGCCCTCCATGTATACGTTTGTATTGTCTTTTGGTGTTTCACTTTTGTACCACATCCCAAAAACAAGTTATATGCAGGCTGATGACTTGAAATTATCTGTAGGTGTGTGTATGACAGAAAAGAAAAGCCTGGAAATCTAAATCTCTTCCCTACCCTGAGGATACTGGTGACTCTTCATGAGGTCACCACAGGAGTCAGATGCAACTCAACAACATTAGATGGACGCACAATGTATTTTCATGAGGGGTAAAAAGTAAAAGGGGCCAATTAGAAGTGATACATGCTCTGTTTTGTGTCTGTTATTGGACGCTGTAATCTGACAGAAATTCTCTTTACAGGTTGTTTTGGTCTGCTGTCAATTTTTCTCTTCCTTAAAGGAATTTCTTCTTTATAACAATACACCATTTTTAATGTACTTCTGCCATATACAGACAGCAATGGACGGTACCTTGTTCTCCATGTCACCAAACATTCCCAGCTATCTTGAATGAAATGTATCACATTTTCCTCACAGTTATGAGTGCAGAGGACAGCAGATCCCTCCACAAATAAACAGTTTCAGATGTTGCTGCATACATGTTACTGATACTCTCAGCAAGTATCTTGTGTATTTCTGACTGCAGTGCATTACTTATCTGAAGACGTTTCTACTCAAACAAACAAAAATGCTAATCAATTAATCATTTGTTCTGCCAAATACAGCTGTGCGTCTCTGTCTTTTCAGTTCCTGTGTGCTTTGAGGTTGATTTACATTTGAGTTTTGTTTCACTTCTTATCCATGCCAGAGCCTGTAATCCCCAACTCATAGTGCCTATAGTCCTCAGCAAATAGTGGCATCTACAAATAATGACTGCCAAATCCACGCCTCTAGTTTATTTTTGATTATATTGCCCAGTGGTTTCATCTCTAGATATTGACTAATGTACATGCAAGTCTCAGCTAGGGATGCAGTGTCCAGCAGTCCAAGACTTGATTTTCACTATAATGACCAGCAGATTTGACACCATGCTATAGAAAGCAGTGCCATTAACTGTTCAGTCTGTTTCTGACTATAGTGCCTAACAGATTCATCCACAGATGGTCAGTGTGAAACAAGTAGTTCTTAGTTCTAAGTTCTTGTTATGAGTATAGTGATCAGCAACTCTATGCCCATATACCTGGTGTAGTGTCAGAAGCTGCTCTATGTTCCATTTCTCACAAGAGTACCCATCACCTAGTATCAGCAGCCAAAGCTCCATCTCAACTACTATCTCAAATCTGCATCTTCCAATCAAAGATCTAATACCAAAGTATCCACTGCAATGTACCCTTCCCACTTTATATTCCTGATATGACTGCAGGACCTTGCTTGACTGAAGTGTCCAATTATTATTTCTCCTATTCTAACTGCAGTTATCCAAAGCTTCTGCTCACTGCTGCTGGTGACTGTAATGACCCTCTTTGTGGGATGACAAATGCATGGCACAAATAACTGAACACTTTACTGGTACTTAAGCTCTACCAAAGTCAGGATACCATATTCTGTAGCCCATCTAATTCTGAAGGGTATGCCTACTTACTTCATAAAGATCATTTTACCAGTTTGTTTCTGACTGATCCAACCCAATATTACAATTCAGCATTTTGCAGCCTTTGCAAACACCACATTAAAGAACTTGAAAAACATACAGAAATTCCATACTTGAAAAATCATTATTTATTTATTTTATTTATTTTACATTTATTTTATTTATTTTATTTTACATTTGTTGACCGGGCTAGTCTAGCTGGACATATATCCGTTTACAGTAGAGGCCCGGGGAGAAAAGCTCCAGTATGGATAAAATTACAGTGATATTATAACAATTATCTTAGTAGATTTATACAAGGTACAAGAGAGGATATCTATAACATTTTATAAAAAAAATATTATGTCAGTTTACAATAAAAACAAGAACTACATACTAAAGTTATTAAGAAATATAGGCATCCCTTAGGGTTCAACTCTCAACTCCAGCAAGCTTCAGGTAGGGCCAGTAAGGGGACAGGAAGGAAAAATAATAAGGTGTATTGAGACATACTTTCAATCGGGATTGGTACAGGGACATAGCCATTGAGAAGTAAGGTGTGCTTTGATTTTTCTTTTGAACAGAGAGGTGGACTGAAGATTAGCTATTTCTTGAGGGATTAGATTCCAGTGTTTCCCTATCGAATTTGAAAATAGTGCATCACCAGCTTTATTATGTGATTTAGTTATGGATACTAGAAACTTGTTGGCAGAACGAAGTGTGTTTAGGTTCTTATATGGAGAAATAAGTCTAGCCAGGCTTGGAGTATTTTCAGGGAAGTGAAGGGTTTTATGAATTATAAGTAGTTGTTGATAAAGTAGGTGGTTATTTAGTTCTAGCCAATTTAGTTGTTTCAGGTTATAACAATGGTGAGTTCTAAGGGGAGTTGCATTAATGAATCTAGCTATACTGTTATAACAGGTTGAGAGTTTATTGATGTTGTTTTTAGATAGTGTGGTATAAATAGTCGAAGCATAAAAAAGGGTGGAGAGCAGGTGGGTCTGAGCAATGGTTTTTCTAGCCGCTGGGGTAAGGAAAGGTTTAATTCTATAGAGTGTCCCAATTTTTTTATTAACAGCTTTAATAGTACTATTTATTTGTTCATCAAAGTTAAGATGGTTGTCAATGGTTACCCCTAATAGCCGAGTGGTATTGTCAGGGTTAATGCAGGTGGAATTATGTTTGAAAAAACTGAACTATCAAAATAAAAAAAAAAGGAATTAAGTGATTGTCATTATATTCTGTTACAGATTACTTAGAGGTCACTCTGCTGGGTCTGTAAGACAATGTCTGATCCAGTTATATTTCAAAGTCAATACCTAGAATATGCTGGTGGGAAAGCAAAGACAAAATCTGGAAATTTAATACTAAAAATAAATATTCATAATGAGAAAGTGGTAGATACATCAAACAGCATCTTTCAAAACTTTGGAATGAGTTTCGTATAAGCAGAAGTCTATCAATAACTTTTTTTGAAATACAGCTCATATATAATTTGTGTGTGTGTGTGTGTGTGTGTGTGTGTGTGTGTGTGTGTGTGTGTGTGTGTGTGTGTGTGTGTGTGTGTGTGAACTTATCCAACAGACAATGGTTCTTATTTTTTTTTTCATGGATACTTCAGTATTTAATTTTTGACAGCCATCTGTGAACTTTCTTCATTCACCAATATGAAGTTGATAATATATAATAAGGGGAGATACTGGAAACAACCCATACCCCTACATACACTTTTATTGGTCACCATCCAATGTGTTGATTGTTCACATTGCTTAGTGCTGTTAGGGGTGTAAAATTATAACAAGCGCACAATGTACCATGCAGTAGTTGTGTTTATCAAAGGCAGAATGTCAGTACATTTGTACCTGGTGGTGAATTCCATTTGGTTGTGATTTTGCAAACATGGACTTAATATATATAAATAAGGGAGTACTTTTGAAATCCTATAATAAGGTATATTGTACAGCATTTTACATGAAATAACCACACAGATATACCTATAACAAGAGGTTTACATTTTGAGCAACAATGGTTTGCAGGCTTGACAACTGTGCATCTGATGAAGTCAAAGCAATTATGTTAGTGGTGATGTCACTGTGCATCAGTGAAACATTATATGTTACTAGCCTGTATTAGGGGGTTGGTGAATTGTGTGTAGATGAAGTACATTCAAGTAAGCATTTTTTAATTGAAATTTTATTCATGGTTAATACTTTAGCATCCAGATAAGACAAGTTATTTAGCAGGCAATTATGGCTAATATTAGATTTTTTAACTTCCCAAAAGTAACAAAATGTTATTTCTAAATTTATGAAATATGTGCTAATGTACCTTTTGTTCTAAAATACAGTAAACTCTCAGTTAACCAGCACCCATGGGGAATGGTAGATGCTGGATAACTGTAGTTTATGGTTGCTTGAGAGTTACTAATAAAAATAGGCCTGGCTAATGCTGTACCCTATATTATTTGTTTGGTTTGACTTGTTCTCAGGATGATGAGAAAGGGAATGTATTCCTATTTTCCTTTTTAAAACTCTAAAACTCTAAAAATGTACGGTATGTTTCTATGGGGGAAAGCAGAAAGTGCAACACATGAAAATCTTACTGTATTTCTTTGATTTTTTTTTTTTTTTTTTTTGCCAGTTGCTTGAATTCCGGTTAACTGAGAGTTTACTCTAGGTAGAAATAGAGAAAGGCTTGGTACATAAGTTGGATAAATATGTCCATAGCAATCAAAAAAAGGCTATTTATGAATATAATGGGGCCATACACACTTGTCAGGTTACCTTGTCTAAGTACAGATGCGATTAGTGTAAGAAACTATTGTTTACATTTTCCTGGTATGATTCACATCTCCTTATTAAAAAATGCCAAAACAAGAATGAGGAAACAGTTTACTGACTTTATATTTATGAAATGTTAATTCCATCCATGGTATTAGATTTCTCAATTATTTGACCATTCCCATATAACAATTAATAAATAAGTTATGAGCAGTCTATACTAATTTTTGGATTACTGTTCCCCTGGGAGCATGATATGGTGACAGGTATGACCATCAGTCATAATGCCACAGAGATTGAATAACCCTGAGATTAAATTATTGCCATTTATGCTCACTGAGTTTACATTTTATTTCAGGTGTATAATTCTTTAATTTAAAATTTTAATAAGTTTCAGACAGTGACCTCATACAGTGCTTACATTTGGTACCAGATGATTGTCATATATGGGTGACTCACAAGAAAGCTTACAGTGCAGATTTTCCACAGAGTATGACAGGATGTAACTTTTAAGTGTTTTATTTTTAATTAACACGGTTCAGTTTTTTCATTGTATTTCTTCATTTGTCATACAATTTCATAAATGAGACAGCCTCTAGTTTAAAATATCCCAGTGCTTCTGTCTTGACCATTTTATTAATGTAGCCTTAGAATCTCATTCATTTTATGATACTATTTTATGGAACTATAGTATACCATAAAAGTGATTTCTGTATATATACATACATACACACACACACACACACACACACACACACACACACATAAACATATAATACAGGTTATTCACACTTTGCTGACAGTTTAGATTCATTTTGAATAAAACAAAAATCAATCAGAAAAATGTCAGCTTTTTGTTTAATTTTCTTCTAAGAAACTGTATACCAACATTTCTAAATCAACCCGTTCCCTTTCAGATTTCTCAATGCATAAAGTTTTGTTATCTGAAGTATGGCAATCCCTTACCAGAAGCTACAGACGCAAGGTCTACCAGAGCTGTGGCTACTTCCCAAATCTTCTTCAAAAATGTTTCAGTGGATGACATTAGTATAACTGCCAAGTAGGTATATCTGAACAATGTCATGTGATACAACTTGTTTTTCACTGATTTAAGAAAAAATAAAAGATCTAAGAATAAACAGTGTACATGTGCAAAGATGTGTAACAGATGCCAACACAGCATGTAATGACTGAACTAAATGTGATAAGGCTTCGTTCATATAATTACATGGAGACTAACAATTCTTGGCTTCTATGCTAAATCCTACATATTATTCAAGTAACACAGCTCAGCCATTTGCACAATCTACTACATTCATATACGAAGGTCTCAGCTTGCCTTTATTCAGCAATAAACCTAATAATAAAAGGTACATCAATCAAATGCATGTACTAATTTAGTATGGAGAAAACACTGCAAGAATGTCTTCACTTTTCTTTTTCTTTCCTTAAGACAGTTTCTTAAAGATAAGGATGATGCTGTCTTTGAATGTCAGGTATCTCTTTAATAACTTTGTATTTAGTTGTTCTACTGACTTGATTTGATAAAATTCCCAATGTCTTAATTTTATAGTAAAACCCTCCGAGGGCCAAATATGACCAAACACTAACATAACACCTAATAGATCATCTTAAGTTGCTGAACTTAAGTAAAACTGCCCCTCCGCCATATATTGAAAAACATTTCCTGAATTTTAAAAGATTGTTTCTGTGATTTTTGCCTTAACAACTATGTACAATATGATTACTTGTGAATGATTTTATTATGTGGTGGTGTTGAATAATTGCTTTAATGATACCTTCCAACTCCTCTCCCTGTATGAAGCCATAAATCTTATGAGTATGATGAGCAGACACAAAGATGAAGTGGTACCCTTAGGTTGGTAGAATATTTCAGTACTTCTGATGAATTATTACAACCTGAGCCTATATATCTAGACTCAAATTATTAAAAGTAGCACAAAGTGATAACCATAATGTGAAGCTTAATTTAAAGACAGGAAAAAAGAAATCATGATGCCCATATGTATTTAGATGGTCATAAGGTGCAGTTTTTGATTTTATCTGTTGCTTGCAGTCAAACACATGAATGTATAAATAAGTACTGTTCCAGACAGCTTTAATCTGTTATCACAGCAGCTGTATATACTTCACCTTGTCTGATGTTGTACTTCTTAGCATTCTCCCTACTCCAGACTGCAGCCATCCTGGAGGCAGTATATGTAAGTAATTGGAGGTGGGGTGGACACAGCCCCCTCGATAAGGATGCAGGGATGCATTATGGTTCTCATACTTCTGATAGGGGAAAGATTTCTAACTGATAACTGAAACTTCCAGGGGATGTCCACAAAAGATATACAGACTATGTTTCACTGTTTAGTAGCAGAAATATATAGTGCCCACTGTGTTCCTTTAAGAAGACCTGCTAACAATAAAGGAGGTAGGGTCCACAACTTCTAAGCCAAATAACACAGAAATGGTACAAAATATATCTGTGCTACTTTTGTAAAACAGAATGCAATACAGATGTTTATGAAGATTCCCTGATTCTTAAAATAAAATAGGTTTTAGTCTGCCTAATGAATGGATCCATCGAGCAATGTGTGTGCATGTGTGTGTGTGTGTAATAGACTCAGAAATGGAGCATCTGTATCCCCACATTGAATAAAACAATTGACCTTTCTTCTGTGACAGTTTCAGAGTTATAAATTCACAAATGTCTTTGCCAAAGGAATTACAAACAGAAGGTTATTTTTGCTCTGCCATTTGTTCTTGGTACACAAGAAATATCCAGTGAAATCAGTGACACATTTTGCAGGCATTTATTCACTTGTGACATGTAAACAGGTCAGAAAGTGTGAGGATTTTCTGATATTTACTTGATTTGGCTGCATAAAAAGAGGATTGCTCGTAAAAGAGCATGATCGTTTTAGTATGTATCAGTCCATCGTGATATTAAAATATAGGCAGGAAATAATTAGACTAAGAAGAAGGCCTATTTGTAGGGGTGTTACAAGCGAAGGACCACTTTATTGACAGGTATGTTTTTAAGTTGGTTTTATATAGTAGATGAGATGAGATATGTCTGTTGTTTGTTGGAAAAGAGTTCTAAGGTTTATCAAAGTTTACAGAATACAGACAGTCACCATTATGTTTTTTAGATATTCAAGTAAGGTCCAAGTGCAGGTTTAGTGAATGCCATTCTTTATGAGGTCAGGGGCAAGTTTAATAATTAGCTGGTGGCCAAGCATCCATCTGTGGTACAAATGATGTTTTGGGCAGTTTAATGTGATTGTATGCTAACAGATTAGGTAGCTCCAGATGGTTAAGTGACTAAAGTGTAAATTAATGTGGTTATTTGCAGAGTTTACAATCCTGTTATATGACTGTCCAATCTGTATAGCTGAGAGGACTGTAAGTTACTCAAAACTGAAGAGGCACAAAGGAGACTAGGGAATGGGTAGGTCTGAGTTATTGTCTTACATGCATGGTCTGATAGAAAAGGTTTGACTTAATAAAGAAGTCCTAATTTATATCTGTTTTTCTGAACAGCATTTTGGATATACTACCTTAATCTATGTTCAGTTATCATACCTGGTAGTTTTGTACTACCTCAATTCTAGTATAATTGATGTAACAAGATGGTTATCCTCACCGTCCTGGCTATGTTTTGAAAAGTAGCGTGCAGGCTTAATCGAATGAGGCAAAGGAACTATTTCATCCAAAAATAATTTAATAAACTTGAACCACAATATTAAAGACCAACATCCAAGTATTCATATGCTAAGCGCTTTCATCTGCTATTCGCAGACTTCCTCAGAACAGCTGATTAACACAAATTCTATTCCTTTTAAAATCTTTTTGGTGCCATTCTGGAAATACATTTAAAGTGCCAGTGCATAATTTTGACTATACATAAATACTTAAAAACAATAAATACTTTATTATATCTTAAAAATTACTATTTATCCTAATACTATGACTGATAAACATCAACATTAAAATCCGCTAAATAAATATTAATTAATAATAATATGGTTCATACATCATATTTATATCCATGACCTAAAAACAATGTAAATAAATAACAAAATAGTAAAACAAGATGGTAAAACACATTACGCTAACAAGAGAAAGGGTGTGATAGAAATAAAATCATGTATACCTGGTTCCTGTGTCGAATCGGTCAGCACCTGCCAAATACTTTCTTTTTTACTTAATAATGCCTTAAAATTACCTCCTCTATTTGAAGTAAAAACTTGATCAATTATGGCAAAACTGAAATTATGTTGTTCCCCTTTCTTCTCTATATGCCTATATAAAGCATTATTTGTGTTATGTACCCTAATTCTATAAATATGATCGTAAATTGTTTTCTTAAATGGTCTCTCTGTTTTGCCAGTATAGTAGGCAGGGCATGATGTACAACTAGCTAAATAAATGATATTCTTGCTATTACAATTCCCCCTTCTAAATTTTATGTAGGTCCTGTTTGAATTCTGTAGTTTTATTCATTCTCTCTCATTAATCAAATAACACTGATTACATGACCTACATTTAGTAGTTGCTTTACTAATGTTATATTTGTCTCTTTCTGTATTCCCTAACTGTAATAACCTCTTAATGTTTAAACCCATCTTGTACACAAAACAAGGTTTTTCTCCTAGTGTTTCTTTCATCTCATCAGCTACAATTAAATTCTTCCAGTATTTAAAAACAATGTTCATAACTTGGTTCACATACAGCGAATATGTTAATGTACAGACTCTGTTAATTGGTACATTTTCTGACTTTTTATTTTTCAATCTACTAATTTCTTGACCTATTCCGAATATAGGGCAATATTTATTTCCCCATTCCTTAATTACGAATTGTGAAACGTCCTTCAACAAACCCTCCGGGTAACCTCTATTTATAAACATAGATGTTATGAAATCAATTTCCCTAATCATAACTTCATATTTAGAGGACATTCTGGCTGCTCTTATGCATTGACCCTTGAAAATGTTTTTAACATATGTCTTGGGTGATGGCTTGTAAATTCCATGTAACCATTCGAAAATGTTTTCTTCCTATAGATCTCTGATTGGAATCCTATATCAGTATGTTTTATGTATGTATCTAGATAAGGAATCCCTTCATAACTGACGCTATATGTAAACTTAAAAAAAACTACTTGTATTATTCAAATAGTCTATAAATTCATCAATCATTTCTACTGGTCCTTTCCATAGGACAAACATATTGTCCAGAAACCTCGTATAATAAGAAATGTATTCAAAGTATTTGCAGCTGACTAAAAATGTATTTTCCCACACTAACATAACCATATTAGCAAATATAGGGGCACTTGATGCCCCCATAGCTACACCCCTTTTTTGTTTAAAATATTCGCCTTCATAATATATGAAGTTATTGTTCAATATTATCCCCATCATATCGGTAATAAGGTTGATACGATCCCATGTCATATTTGAATATTTTCTAAGACTATTACAAAAATCTTCTAGTCCCTGATCTTTTGGGATACATAAAAATAAGTCCACAACATCAACAGTTATATATGTTAGTTTTTCTTTCCATTTATCAGGTGTGAGTTGGGCAAGAAATATCCAGGAGTCCTTACTAAGATGAGGGATATTCCTGTAAATTGGTTTAACCCATCTATCACCACACCTATGTTGAATGTTTTAGACTTGCTTCCAGAAATGATTGGGCGAAAAGGGGGTTCATCTATATCCTTATGTACTTTGGGTATGCCTATAATGGTAGCTAGAGTGGGACATTCTACTTTCATAAATTCATAAATGTCTTCTGTTATTCTTTGATCCAATAATTATTCATCTAAGGCTAAATCTATTTTTCTATAACATATTTATTTCATTAATGGAAGTCATTTCATAATTTCCTGAATCAATTAATATTTTTTTGTATTTCATTAACGTAATCAATTGTATTGTATAATACTATCCCCCCTCCCTTATCAGGTTTCATTACTCTGATATTTTTATTATTCATGAGTTCCACTAGACATTCCCTTTCTTTTACAGTCAGATTATCCACCACCTGTTGTTTGTTAATATTCTGATTATAATTATAAATATCAGCACATACTAATTCTTCAAAATTTTCTACCTTTTTGTTGGGGGGGTATAAATGTGCTTTTTTTTCTTTAACTTATTTCTTTCCATTATAACTTCATCATTTTTTCTCTTATTATTAAACAGTAAAGCTAAATTTAATCTTCTACAGTACAATTTCCCATCTATAATAGTGTCCACTAAATTAAACTTTGCAGTAGGTATATATTTCATTCCTTTAATAAATAACGTTCCTAATTAATCCTTTATTCAGTGACTGGTGTAATTGTACACCGTGAGGTCATTAAAATGATGAATTCTTTTTCCATTTTGATCCTTATCTATATTTTCCCCATGATCTTGTCTATTATGAGAATCATTTAAAGTGTTATGTACCATCGAATTTTGTACATCACTAATCTCTAGTACTGCCTGTACCGATTCCCCCGATAATTTTGTTTGACAGCTGGGGTAAAATATCGACCCCCCCCCTGAAAATTCGTGTGATTGTCTTTATGTGTCACTGCATGATCTTCCCATCTATTTTCCTTACTTAGTTTGTGTTCATTGCTCCATACATAAGCTCTATTTTCTTTGTATTGTTCAACATCGCGATGTAACATTTTGATTTTCCTTTCATATAACTTCTCCGCATTGCTTTCTGCATATTTAAACTGCTTGTCATATAATACACGCCATTGTTCAAATAGTACATCAGACACTATTTCATTATTCAATTTCTCTACTTCCATCACAATTTTACTTAGTTTTTTATCATTCTTTTTAATCAATAAATTCGTATAACTCATCCCATATGAATTAAAAACAGTATTGAATTTGGCCTTAGTATCGTTATCTAAATTAATACCCATGGGTACCTTAAAAAATCTTAAACCCATCGGTACTATTCCCATGGATATACATTTTGTTAAAAATGCATTGTCTACTTTAATAGTTTTTACCACCTGCAATAATTTACCCAGTTCAAAAATCATTTCTTTTAAGGTTCCATTTTTATGCTTGTTTTCATATTTACCATAAGAACTTGTTAGAGTTCTTTTATCAGACATTTTAAATTCAACTTTACTCGTTAAAAAGTTGTCCAGTCTCATATGACTATTTTCATTTGTATTAATCATGTCATTGGTAAACCTCGGACTAGATGAATTATTTACAGTACCTTTTGAATTAAAAATGTTCGATTTAGTCATTGCTGCATAAGTTTTTCCTGGTAACGGTCTTTTTGGGCAAGCACCAATCCGCTCACTATCATCCTCATTATGAAACAAAGAAAAATCGAATGGAAACTCATGCTCTGAAGTCACACTGGGATCATCCTTTCCATGACTGGTATTAAGTAATATATTACATGTTCCTTGACTCCCCAAACGAGGTTCTCCTTGTCCATTACTAATAGACATTTGGGAAGGCACCTTGCCATCAGTACTCAACATTTCTTTCTGTTCAGCCACTTCACTTCTCACAATACTGCCTGTACATTGTAGTCGACCCACTACCTCTATCAAGTGGGCCACCTCATCCAGTAAAGAACAAACTTCAGACTTTAATGAAACAAACTCATCCTTATTCAATGAAGTTTCAGCCACCTCACTTACTTTCTCCATAGCTCACCAACATCGTAAAAAGTCAAAGACAAACAACAACACCAGAACTGATGTAACAAGACGGTTATCCTCACCATCCCAGCTATGTTTTGAAAAGTAGCATGGAGGCTTAATCGAATAAGACAAAGGAGCTATTTCATCCAAAAATAATTTAATAAACTCGAACCACAATATTAAAGACCAACATCCAAGTATTCATATGTTAAGCGCTTTCATCTGCTCTTCGCAGACTTCCTCAGAACAGCTGATTAACACAAATTCCATTCCTTTTAAAATCTTTTTGGCGCCATTCTGGAAATACATTTAAAGTGCCAGTGCTTACTTTTCACTATGCATAAATATTTAAAAACAATAAATACTTTATTATATCTTAAAAATTACTATTTATCCTAATACTATGACTGATAAACATCAACATTAAAAACTGCTAAATAAATATTAATTAATAATAATATGGTTCATACATCATATTTATATCCATGACCTAAAAACAATGTAAATAAATAACAAAATAGTAAAACAAGATGGTAAAACACATTAGGCTAACAAGAGAAAGGGTTTGATATAAATAAAATCATGATTAGGGAAATTGATTTCATAACATCTATGTTTATAAATACAGGTTACCCAGAGGGTATTTATTGTTTTTAAATATTTATGTATAGTCAAAAGTAAGCACTGGCACTTTAAATGTATTTCCAGAATGCACCAAAAAGATTTTAAAAGGAATGGAATTTGTGTTAATCAGCTGTTCTGAGGAAGTCTGCGAATAGCAGATGAAAGCACTTAACATATGAATACTTAGATGTTGGTCTTTAATACTGTGGTTCGAGTTTATTAAATTATTTTTGGATGAAATAGCGCCTTTGCCATATTCGATTAAGCCTGCACGCTACTTTTCAAAACATAGCCGGGGCAGTGTGAGGATAACCATCTTGTTACATCAGTTCTGGTGTTCTTGTTCGTCTTTGAATTCTAGTATAATTATCATAGTAGTTTGATTAGGGAGTTGAAGGTGAAAATACCATTAGCTTAGTTTTCTTTGTAGTCTAAATTGCTGAAGCCATTTTTTTAAATTTGTGTTGTAGGTGATCTTGAAACTAGTTAACTGAAGAGGCTTCACATAGTATTGAATCCTCTGCATTCTGGATTATACTTGCCGGAAGAGAGGCTGCGTGCATTTCATTTATAAATATATTAAAGACAAATGGTCCTGATATTGAACCTTGAGGCATACCCACTGCTATTTCTGAAGAGTTGACAGCTCATCTGCCCAGCATACACACTACATTCACTGGCTAACATACCTTTAAAACCAAACTAAATAACTTTATCCCAGACAGAGATGTTTTTCCTCCTATAATAATCACTACATTGTTTAGTGGTTAGAAATGATTATTAGCTTTTTTCACTTATTTCCCTTTAATGAAGAAGGTCCATCCATTTTTTCAAGTCATATCTCACACTGTTTCAGAAAGGAATTTGTCTCAGCCTGTATGACACAAAAACCCAAGAACCAAAAACAGGCTTCCAATAACAACCAAGAAGAACCTGTTCCATGTAAAAAAATCAGTTTATTGGGCGCTTTCATCAGTCGCAATCAGCTGACTTCATCAGAATAAAAAACTCAATAAAATGGAGCCATTTTATGTAAAAACCAAAGTCACATGACTTAAAATTAGTTTTGTTTAAAAACTGTAGTGTCCATTTAAAGCACCAATACACTATAAAAACACCTCTGTGCACACATTTCAATTAAGTGATCCCTCTTACCCTCATACACATAAAAAATTAGTTAATTCAACATAAAAAACAATAACTCTTACAACCAAATAACTTAAAGTTATTAACTCTAAGATGAACTACAGCAGCAACCTCCAGTATAACTATTGTTAGTCTCCTCGAAAAAAAACACACATAGTCCATTACTAGCTCTGATAGGACCTCAGTCTTAAAAAAACTACAAATACTAAGGGCATCATTAAGTCCAGGGAATTTGTTGGCATTCAATTTAATTTGCCAATACAGTTCTCTGAACTCCAGGTAGTCCTCCCATGGGCCATCACGTGGATCCTGCAAAACCTTTTCTATGACCAAAAACTTAAATTCGTGTCCAGGGAACTGGGTAGTGTATTTAAATAAGGCATTGTTACTGTTGCCAATCCTGATGTCTCTGACATGCTCATAGATCCTTTCTTTCAAACATCTCTTAGTTTTCCCTATGTAAAATCCCTGGCATTTACAGCACAACGCCGCATATACTACTCCCCTTGTGGAGCAACAATGTTTTTCTTGCGGTTTAACATTAACTTTATTAATTCTAATCCTAGTTTTAGTACAAATCATGGAGCATTGAGTGCAAACTCCACACTTTTTCGTGCCCCCTTCCTGTGTAAATACCCCAATGTTGGCCTGTTCCAACAAATTTTTGAAGGTCACTCCTCTTCTAAAAATAATATGTGGAATTGGCCCTATTTTATCCAAAATGTCCGTCTGGGAATGAAAAATATACCAATTTTTCTTGATGACACCAAAAATCTGCTCATGATCCTGGGAAAATCTTGTAACAAAGGATACATTTTAACTTTGAGTAGGGGCCTCATCCTTCCTTTGCTTGTGGGGGGCTTGGACACATTCTAAAACTCCTTCCATGTTGATCAAGGGTCAGAAAATCCCTCCCTTCCTTTTACCAGAAACTTCCTTAGAAATGGTAGCTATGAGGCTTACAGGATACCCTCTAGCCACCAACATATCTTTCAAAATATCACTTTTATGCTCAAAATCCTCATCCCTAGTAACCATACATGAAATCCGGACATATTGTCCTTTCACCGGACCCCTCTTTACATGGTCCAGGTGGTTACTCTGGTAGTGTAGGAGACTGTTACAATAAGTAGATTTTCTGAATAAGTCAATGACCAACCATCTTCTAGCCAGGTCTTCCTCTAAATGAACATCTAAATAATTAATACTGTTGTCCCTGTAAGTATGTGTAAATCTAAGAAAGGTTGTTGTATTGTTTATATAAATTAAAAAAATCTTCCACACTTTGGGGATCCCCTCCCCAAATAAAAAACAAGTTGTCTATATATCAAAAATAAAAAATACCAATGGTCCTTGAAAGTGGACCCCAATAAATATTTGCGTTCCCACATGAGCATCACGATATTTGCCAAAATGGGGGCACAACAGGCCCCCATGGCAACCCCAGACTTCTGCAGAAAAAAATTGTCTTTTGAAAAAAAAACAAAATTGATTTTTAAAAAGCCTGTATGACCTAGACAAGACAAAAGGTATTGTGTACCTTTCAGTGTTGCTGCAATCACAACATTCCTTGTTGCCACTCGCAACATTCCTGAAAATACTGGCCCAATTTCAAAAGATTTGCTCACAGTGAAAGGGACCACTCACACTAAGAGCATGCCTATTGGAATTTAGCCCCAACTGTAAATCTGTTTATAAAGAGGCCTTACACTGAAGTAAGTCACTCACATCGAGAGTAATTTTTTTGGAATCTGGCCTATATTGTTGAGATCAGTAAAGTACTGTTAATAACTAAAGTCAAAGAGTTAGTTGCATAATAAAATCTGGTAAATGCACTAATTTTGGCCAATGAAATTATGTTTTCTTCTGTTTAATTACAAAACTGAGCAAAGTATTAGACTTGCAGGCAGCTTTCATTTGTTTTACTAGTTCTTTGAAATGAAAACTCTTAGTCACCCATAAATGAACAAAGTTGATAACTTTCACACTTTGTATGGGTAGAGAGGAGAAAAAGACTGGATTGTTTATTTATTTGCTTGTTTGTTTGCTTTGGGCTTCTCTTTTGAGCATTTAATGAACTCCTGTTTTTTACCTCTTCTGTCCTGATGAAAATATAAACAGACCAAGAGGGAGACCACAGTACAGATCAGATTGATTCAGTTAAAAGGCAAATCTAGCATAGCTTCGACAGACCATCCATAAAGCCAAAAAATTCACCACACTGACATTATAGTTAAGCATAAGGAAAAAAATCATTTTTGAAGGTTTGGCCTTGTAATATTATAGGAATCCAAATCCCATTCTGGCAGGAGGGCAAAGGGTCTGAAAAACAAATATCGTGTTAGTATGGTAGGACCTATGATGGAACTTTGAAGTAAAACAAAATAACTTATAGCTAGAAACACATGCATTCTGATGATTCTGTAGTATATAAAATGCCACACTATGATGATCATATGAAAATATATATACTGATTTTTTTTTTTTTTTTTTTTTTAGTTTTGGGAAAATGTTTCCTTTAAAGTACTGTTTTACAGTATGATTTTGGAAATATTGTCACTGTATTGTATGGCCACAACTTTAGTTTCTCTCTCTCTTTACAGCCATAATTTCCTTATCAGCACCTGATGAATTGTAGCTGACACTATAGAAAGCCTGTGACAGCAATGACAGTTTGGAAAGTGTCAGAAGTGTTGCACATAATAAGCAGAATGGCTATATGTCTACACCATTTCTGTTACATCTATAATGTCAAATCATTACTAAGTAACGTTAATACCACTAACCTACTTAATATCACATAGAAAGCATGGAAATCTAAGTATCAAAACAGAGCTCATTGATTCATGCTGTCACTGCAGTACAACCACATCACATGATACATGTATAAATATGTGTGTGTGTGTTTGTGTATAGATTAAATGTCCAAACAGTACACAATATTTAAAAAGAAGTATAATTCCCTCCTTGTGCCTACATTCTGTATTTCTCTCTCTCCCAGCACACTTTCTTCCCCCATAATTTTCTCTTTTTCCACCTACTTACACTGGAGCCTTCCTCTATATCTGCTCATGTAGCCTGTCCATATTCAGATTATCCTGCCATTTAATTATGTTTAGGACCTTCTGCTTTTTTTATTGTTGTCACATTTCCAAATAAGATAAAACTGCCATCTTCTTGACTTTTGTTACCCAAGTGCATTATTTTGTACAAACAAACAATATTTTGCTAACAGGAGCAAACTAGCAGATTGTTGTGCCTACCCAGTTATTTCTGCTAACTCTGCTAAGCAACTGAATCCCTTCAATCCCACATACTGTTTTCTTTCCTCCTGTTCAATGTATCAAGGAGCCCTCCCTTTTGTCACCTCATGCTATACAGAATTTCCTTGTAATTCATTCCAGAGCTCTTTCTGCCCTCTAAGTGAAGTAATACTTCTACATGTACAAATAGAGTCTGGCTTCTTTGATCCTCTTTTTCAGGTTTAATCATACCCTTGCTGCCCCTCACCACTATATGCACCCATTTCCTGTCCCACTGCAATCCTTCTGTTCTCCTTTTCAGGTTTAATCATACCTTTGCAGCCCCTCACCATTCTATGCACTCATTGCTCTCATTAATTCTAGACTGTATACATTTGTTTACTGCATAGTTTTTCCTCAGAACTTAGCCCCAACATCCTTTTCTATACATATTCATTCATATTCTTTCCTGCAACTTTTTTGCTTCCCCATCTTTATTTGTTTTTGTATTACATTCTTAAGTGCTATATTTTCATGAATTCTCTAATCTTTTCAAGTTCATTCTTATCTTATCCATCCTGTTTTGCACATTTGCCTCCTACAGCCTGTGATGCCTGTGCCCTGGCCTAACAATCAAGGAGCCTCAATCCTCACCACTAAGACCAGTGAGGGGCATCTCATATATGAGAAAAGGATAACAAATACACACAGCAAAGTGCAATTTCTCTTAAGAGCACACAGAGATCACAGTCAGTCCGGTGCTGGTCGCTCCCTTGCTCTCCAGGTCCCCAATAAGACTCCCCACTGGCCCAGCTATAGGGTCCAGATCTCAGCCTAGTGGGCAAGCTAAAACGTCCAGCACCCCCTCTGTCCAACCAGTGCTTTGTGTCCCTGCCCAAGTAGCTGACACACACACACACACACACACACACTTTGAGAAGAGTTTATACATCCACACAGACACTCTTGGGGAAGGCTGGCACAGGTTCTCCAACTGTGGCCCTTTTTCCCAGACTATACGGTAGCACCAGCTGCCACCACCCACCAATATTTATCAGCTGCTCAAAGACCCTTAAAAGGGTGTCCAATTATTACTGTGCAATATTATTATCCAATTGGTACTATAGTCCAGGCTGAAGCTATTAGAGTGGTTTTGTACAATTTTACCAAAGGCATGCAAGTACTCTAAAGAGCTTAAATTATCTCGACAAAAACAGCCACAGTTGAAAGGGTTTAAAAATATTTAATAACAAATAGTCAAAACACAAGACAATACTTTTTACTACACAGTGCTAGTCAAGAGTTCATAGATCACAGAGAAATACTAAAAATAATTCAGTAGTACAGCTCTGACATCATTGAAAAACACAGTCTAATCTTTCTAGTTTCTAGCTATTTCTAAAAGATAAATTTACATATAAAGCAAGACAGTGGTGGTCAGTTGGATGGTCAAGACAAAAATGCTTAATGATCTCTGATTCTCTCTGTTTTTAAAATCACATTCCTGGTTGACATTACATCATTCTTCACACTTCCCTGGGTTCCCAGGCTAACAGAAACTACATTTATATTCTTCACCTCTGGGCAAAGCAATAAAGGACATTTATGCATGCAAATTCTGGCCATTAACTCTGGCCTTAAAACAATAAGCAGGATGTCCCACTCTAGACTCACTGGCTCTGTGTCCTAACATCAAAGGGTCACAACATGCTTTACTTGGTCAGTAGAGTGCACTCTTGTTACATTTTTTTCCAGTTCCACGTGTAACACTATTTTTACCATTTAAGACAAGCCTGTGGTTTACATTAATATTTACAGATGACAGAATTACCTCCAAAATTCTTTCTGGCTAGGCTGGCAGCCTTTATCTATCTTCACCCAATCTTCACACAGCCATTGGTGTTAACCGGTAAAATACTTATTTTTTTTTCTAAACAATTCCTGTGCCACTAATGAGTCACTAATCAGGACAAAATCCTAACAGCTAGTTGCAGGCTAAGTCTGCCAAAGTGAAAGTCAGTGGCCATGAGTTTGCAAAATAAGAAATAACTGTTTTGAGGAGTGGGTCACCCCCCCCCCCCATTGTGAGCCAGGGGACTGTTGTACTCAATATCTACTTTCGAAACTAAGCTAACTTTAAGTCACACAACAGGGAAAGAGGCTCAGACCCAGCAAGTTTTGTACAAACAAGCTAGGTCTGTGACACAATGAACATCTCCCAGTCAAGACAATAAAGCAGACTACCTCAGTGGTCAACTCTTATATTATCATCATCATCATCGTAACCCTCCTCTCTGTCTTTTTTCCCAGCCACTGTTTAATTCAGACTGCCTGGTCTGCTACTTGTCTATAAATCTGTTGTGACTAACTACTTGCAGGCAAGACTGTCAGCCTGTTCAGTGGCCTAGTTATCTAGTTAGGCCTAATTATCTAGTCACCCAGTCAAAGATGTGCATGTCTAAATTGTAGCAAATAACATTGTTATATTTTCAGCTGTAAATCCAATGGAAAAACAATAGCTTGGACCACAATGGAAATGAGGAAGACTTAGAAATCATTACAAATGCATCTGCAGGTAAGCTTTCACGCCACCGTTTCCTTCCTGTTATGAAGTCAGACCATCATTGAGTCCATTACTTACTGGTCTGTAGGTACCAAGAATTATTTCCTTTATAACTGATCACACCCATGTGTCTGTTGTTAAACTAAATAGTCAATCTGCCTTTCTTTTCTTATTTTTCATTTATCTGTGCCATCATGACAATAGTAGGTTGACAAGCTTTTCCAGTTCTTTTAATCTTTGGTTATTGCACTTTATTATATTTTTCTGTTTCCATTCTGTACTTATAGAGCATGTGAATGTTTGCTAATTTATTTTGTGTTTCATTTGCATTTTAATATTTTCATTCAGTAAAACAGAAAGTTTAGGAGGAGAACTGAGATTTGCTGTTTCTTGGAAATTCCACAAGCCTTCAGTTTCTTGCGTAAATTAGTGTCTTTCATTGAATGATGTGTACTTCCTCCAGTTTTTGCTGCATATTTTCTTTTTTCTATCCATAGTCCTTGGTCATGTGGCTTTCACTGGATTCTGTGCTCATTTATTTTGCTTGTTCATTTTGTCTTTGTGAGGGTTATCTTTTGACAGCCAATGGATCAGGGATCATCCCTGTCTGTTGTAGTGCCCAGCCTATTTGAGCCATCAATAAGCTGTGTAGGGTCTTCAAGTCAGTGTATCTTTTTTTACAAGTCTTAGCAGGATTCTTTGGGGATCTTAGCATGGAATGTTATTTGGAGCCTTTTTGAGTCACTTTATTACTTTATTGCACTTGTACAACCTTTATCTGTGATGAGGCGGTTCTTTTGTTTGACAGATGTTATACATTCTCCTTGTTGATATTTTGCCAGCTTTAGGGTGTCCATCTGAACCAACTAACTTACTTTATCCACCTCTATCTGGTATTATCATTTTTATTTTAGTCATTTTATGAGGAAATACTGATCTGTCAATAATTTATTCTATTTGATTACTGCCATCACGAGGTCACTTTTCATAGTGTAAACTTTCTAGCCTGATTTATGTAATTTTCAGGTCGCATACATTTCTTTAATGACACTGTCACACTTTAATGGCCTGTTTTAATTTTAAATAAATGAACGTACAAAAAATAAACATGTCATAATAAATAAAAAAATAAAGTAGACATTTGGTTCACTGTTTTGCTACCAATTTACATTTAATGTTTGCCTCCTTTTCTCTACTTTATTATTTTAGGTGTTGCGACTACTGTTTCTATTTCAGTTTACTATTTGCTCTTTGCCCTTGTATTTGTTTTATATATTTTTTTAACATTATTATTTAGGCATATATTTTACATATGGTACTTAGGTAGGAGTACTTTGGTTAATGATTGACTGATGTATTTTCTTCCTTTTCCTACATCTGTGAAGTATAAAGTGGACATTATATGCCCCATCCAGTTCTCTGCTACCAGTGATTCCTCTCCTGTGGATTATTACAGGAGATTATTATGGGATGCTATTCTGAAATGTTGAACACAGTACAAAGTTAAGGCTGAAAACACTGAGCCTGCTCTAATAAATCACATATAGCTGAATCGCCATAACAGACTCTACCATGAGTCCTGCAGTAGGAGGGTCAGAGTAGATTTCTCTCACCATTTAGTGGTTGGCTAAATAGGATTCAACCAAATTAAGTTGATTAATACCAAATTGAGCAAATATTAACCAATATTTGCACTGAGTAGACAGTGGGTTAACCATGATCTCTACCAGTTATGTATTTTAGGCTTTTTTGTGTCCCTTTTTTGTAACATAGTAAATGCACTACTAACAAGCATATGTTCTTAAGGACAACTCAGAATTATTGTCTGTCAGGTTTAGTGACTCACCCACAGTGACACAGTTTGCAAGTGAAAATGAAAGGAATCAAACCCACGAGTACAAAATTAAGTTTAGTAGCTTGTAGAATTAGCCATGTGAGGTAAAACAGCTAGACTCTGAGTTGCAGGCTGTATCCCAGCAGGCCCATCATTGTCAGCCTTCATTAAAAAAAATAAAAAAAACTCCCTTGGTATATCCTGTCCTGTGAATGGATTGGCACAAACCATCTTTTTAAAAGTATGTCTCTCATTTCATTTATGCACCTCCATTTCCTTTTTGTGAAAATACAAAACAGAAATACTCGCTGGGTATCTCTTCCTTTTTTATGGTCTCCATGTCCCCACATAGGATTTTATTTACTAAATTTTGGTTAAGTTTACTTTAATGGTTATCTGATAAATGCATGAAGCATTGGAGCATTGGAACTCCCTGCTTCAGAGTTTATAAACTTGCCCCGAGGGTTTTGCTGTCCTATCTTCTCTGTTTTGTCTGATACTGTTCTCTGTTCTACTCTATTTCTTTACATTTCCAAAACACTGCCCATTTTTCTCCTTAGCCTAGTGATAACATTGCTGTTTCTTTATACAATTCTGTTTCAGTGTTTTCATATGCACAATGGTTTGCTGCATTTATGACTGACGATATAATTCACTTTATAGTTCCACCATGGCCCTGTTTCTAGACATAATCCTAGTGCTTTTCTGAGGTGCTCTTCCATGATGGAAAATTCCTTTTTAAATCCTGTCTCATTATGCCATATTATAGCTGCTGCTTTCCATATTAGTCACCATATCAGTTTAAGATCAGCTGTAACTCTATCCATGAGTAAGCCCTTATTCTGAATGTGATTTAAAAATATGGACTGTTAGTATAGTTGCAAAACCACAACTTATACTAAATTGAATTTCCTTAAGTATTCTGCACAAAAAGGATACTTTTGATACTATATTAAAAGCCAAAATTGTTTTGTATACTGTGTTGTATGAAAGTTTGCACAGCTACTCAAGCTGAATGCTATACCAACTTCTTGTGAATTTCTTTTTTATTTTTTCTATGATTACCGTATCATAACATTGATGCCAAAATATTAATCTTTTCCACTGATTTACACACATGAAAGAATAATATGGGAAGATACAATAAAAGTTAGTTTACTACATAAAATAATATTTTCAAAGTAACATTTATTATAACCAACCAGATAATAAAGAAAAACAGCACTCCTCTTGGAGTTAAGTGTCTTCATGTGGCTAGAGTCTCCATCTGCAGAGCATAGGAATTGTTTATTATTGGGACATGCACTAATTGGAACCAGCCCTGACTTTTCAACCTGTGAACATACAGTGAGCTCATGCAAAGCAAGGATGGGTTCTCACCCCCTCAGCTTTTCTACTGCATTTCATTATGGTACTATACTGTATCACAGTAAAACCTCCCGCTAAAATAGAAGTAATAACAGCATACTTCAGTACTCCCAGAAGCATGCTTTATAACGAACAATATTTCCAGCTTTTGGCCCTAACATATCATCCTTTCTGAATGTCATACTTTATAAAATGTCACTACAGCTACAGTCTGTTTGAATTACATTTAATTCAATTCCTCTCAATTAGGGCATACAAGAAACTGAAGCAGTGTATAATACAATATGCCAGACAGACTCCAGAGGTTCAAATAATTCTTAAAAATATACCCTTACATTACTAGCTGTGTGCAGGAAATCCAGCAATACAGCAAGGTTTAACTCTTTGTGTAAGTGACAAGGCTAGAACTGCTGAAGGCGAACAACTGATGATTTCTCCGGCATTTTCTTGTTCTCTGCACTACTAAGCATATATTAACTTCTATTTATTCATTCATTTTCCTTATATTAGATTTATCTGATTCAGGGTCATTGGGGAGCCAGAACCTCTCCTGAAAAGCAGTTAGCATAAAGCATAAATCTTACACCAGATATATGTTAGCCAGATTATCAACAGGCTATATTTATCATTCCTGGAAAAAGTACTGCTCTTAAACAAATTCCAAACAGCAGTGTGTGTGTGTGTGTGTGTGTGTGTGTGTGTGTGTGTGTGTGTGTGTGTGTGTGTGTGTGTGTGTGTGTGAGTGTGTGTCTTACATAGACACACACACACACACACACACACACACATATGCAAATGCATATACCATATATTTTTTCTTCACTAACTGACACAGATTTCGTAAACAGTGGCAAGTTGTGAAAATAACTTGCAGAAAGAACTTGATCAAATGTTTGCATCTTTAATATGGATAAATAAATATTTTTCTTTAAAAATGTGGAACATAACAGAGCATCCAGTTATCTTCCAAACCTCTGGAGTTGAATCAGTCTAAATATGTCTTATACGTAGAAATATACATACAGACAGATAAACAAATAAAATGTTTTTTCTGGAAATGTTAATGTCTTTAGATACCTACAAAAATACTTTTTGGGGTGCAAATTCTCCACTGGAAGTAAACAAACCTGCATTGTGATATAATTTACAGAGAACTCACCATGGTATTTGTGTATTTCTGTATAGTAAAGGCCGTATTGCCATCTAATTGCATATATTAAGGTTTTGGTTTAATTTTACTTTATTAGACACTATATTCTTAACATGTTTAAGTACTCATTTTTGTCATTAATAAAAATATGGACCCTTTTAGTTTTTCTGTTTTAACCTTTTTGAGATTTTGGTGCTAGTTTCAATACAGCAGGTCAGAACTGCCTAATATACAAATAATAATACTTTTCTCATGATCACAGAAACCTTCCAAGAGATACAATAATTAGATGCAAATTAATTTAATGTATTTTTGAACTATTCAGAAATGATAAAATCCACATAAAGTAAATGAGAAATCTTTCACAGGGCAGAAGGTTTTTATGAAGAATTAAATGCATGAATAGAAAAATTGGGGTAGACTGGGGGAAGAGGTTATCTAAATGTTTTTTTTTCCTGTGACAGAATTTGTTTAATGAAAATACAGCTGCACTCAGCTATCAGAAATGTGGAAACATGGAAAGAGGGATTTAGTGTAAAACTGCAGCTCTTAGAGACATGATAACAGGGAAAACAGTAGAAAGCCAATGCATTATCAGTTGAACAGTGATCTGAGACAAAGGTGCAGCCAGAAAATTCCATTTTATATTCATAATCTATTTTTCTGTCCCTGGGCATTAAAAATAGATGTATCTTTCAAAATGTTCACCCCCCCTTAATACATTTACATATCATCGTTAGTGGTCTGCTCTAAAACTATTAAAGATACTGTTTTTGATTAGCAGTCCTCTCTGTAAACAGGTTATGTTCCTGTTGTTGGCAATATGTAAGACAGTTGTAAACATAATACTGCCTGAAAAAGCTACAATTTTTCTGAGTGATGCAAAGAAAAAATATATTCTGTATAGTACAAAGAGTATGCCTAGCTAGACCTCTAATCTGAGACGTGAAAATGTGCGTAGTATTAAATAGCATTTTATTATTTTGAACTGATAGGGAAATGACAAATAAGAGTGTGGTAGCATGTGTCACTTTACAACAGGAACAATAATTTATTTACTATTTTATTTTACATTTGTTGACCAGGTTGGTCTGACTGAGCCAGTGGCTCATTTTCAGTAGAGACCCGGGGAGAAAAGCTCTACAGTGACATAAAAATATAAATCAGATACAGAAACTTAAAATACAGTTCAGGTTACATGATACATTCAGAAGTACATAAAAGTTACAAAGACATGATACATTCATAAGTACATAAAAAAACGACAAAGACATTTATACACAGTTTACCATGGTAGTGAACTGATGTTAAGAAACCAAGAAGCACTAGTTTCTGGCAAACAATTCGAGAAGATAATGCACATGAGGAATGGATTTGGTAACTGAACAAAAAAAGACTTGAGATATACACTCAGAGGTACATTACAGGGGGTTCTAGGTGTTAATATGGGTTAATCCTGGCAAGTGATAACAGAGTGGAGAGACAGTGACAGGTGATAAGGATAGTTTATAGGAAACAAAATCAACAGAATAACCATGTTTGTAGTGTATTACGATCGGATAATTAAGGTGAGATGAGAGATGGGAGGTTGAGAGAAAGGAAAGTGGTAGATGAAAGGAAGATGTTAGAGGAAAGGTTCAGGTAGAAAATTAGACAATGAAAGAGGGGGTGTGAAAGAGAGTTGTGGGAGAGTAAAGGTAAGATGGGCAGAGGAGAGAGAGAGGGGTCTTGAATACAGAGGAGGAAAAGGGTCAGGGGGGATGAGTGCAGCAGCAAGACCAGTTTTTCTTAAGGTATTCTTGAGTGGCTGTTTTAAATTGTTTAGGGTGGTGAAGGGACCTAATTTCTAGGGGTAATTGGTTCCAGGATGTAGCAGGGTTGTAGTTCTAGAGTAGACAACCTGTTCTGTTTTTGGGTTTGTAAAACTGTAGTAGGTCTTGGTCAGAGCTGCATAGTGGTCTAGCAGGACAGTATTTGGATATAACAGAAGTAAGGCTGGGACAGAAGGAGGGCAAATATAGGATGGAGTGGATATGCTGTAGTTTGTGAAGTAGGAGCAGGTGGGGAAATTCTAGCCATTCAAGTTGCTTAAGGAATATGTAGTGGTGAGACGTACAGGTTTGGTTTGCAGAGAATCTGGCCACCTTATTATAGGTAGTTTCTAGTTTGGTGAGGAGTGTGGAGTTCAGATTTATGAGTAAGTGACAGCTATATAACAGAGTAGGAAGAAGAAATGTGTGAGAAAGTAATTTTGGCTCTTTTGGTTAAGTATTTCTTGTTGCAGTAAAGGTGTCCAAGTTACTGGTGTGTCGTTTTAATGCAGCTGGTCACATGTAGATCAAACTTAAGCTGATCATCTATTATGACTCTTAGTAGTTTTGTGCTTAGTTTGACTGTGATGATTGTGTTGTTGCTTGATAGAATAGCAAAAGAAGATTGACTTTAATAATTTGGAACCTGAGAATCATGCTTTACCAAACTGCTTGGCATACCATTTCTTGTGTTTCTCTGCCTAGCTGTTATGCAAGAGTTCCATAAAATTTACCATGTCAAACTGAATGGCTAACCATGGAGATCCATGCACCTTCATGGAACACAGTCTTAGAATTATAAAGTACTTCTTTCTGAATGCCAAAGAAAGTGAAGACACATTCATTGAAAGTTTTATCTGTATTCTTTCAGTACATTAATTCTGCAACAGAAATAAGCTATGATCCTTCACAGGTAATACTAGATTTATTTCCAGCTCTGGTCCTTCAAGTTTTGTCACTGTAGCCAGTCCACATTCACAATGGAGACATTTAGCAGTGGCCAAGAGATCATACCTTGATACTGAAGTCACACTTTTACCCAATCTGTTCAAAAATTGCAATAGTCAGCTTACAAAATCCATTCAACAATACCATCTTCTCTCCATTAAACAGCATGACTTTTGTTCCAGAAGCAACACTATTATGGCTCTACATATTCTAACCAGTCATATCTTAGTAAACATGGACAAAGGCATCCTTACAGCAACTCATTCCATAGAACTCACTAAAGCCTTTGACCTCTTCATCCATACACTCCTGCACAACCTGACAGGAACTGGCATTAGCTCAAATGCATCTGTCTTAGTCAAAAGCTTATTATCCAACAGACACTTCAGGATAACACCACTACAGAAAGTGAACCTCAAAGCTCCATACTTGTTCCTTATTCTTCTCAATATTTGTTAATAGACTCCCACATGACACCCCATGTCTTTTTATATTCCTTATGTAGATGGCATGGTTGTTTTCTAGCCCCCCTCACTCTTTCATTTAAACTCAACTTGAAAATGACCTACACTCCCTTAGTGGCTGGCTAATCAAACACAAACAACTTCTAAACCCCACCAAAACAAAACAGTATACTTTTTAAGACAAATTGACTAAATTCCCAAACTCTCTCAAAATCAAAAACATTAGCAACGTGCCACTAAAGCTACAACAGACTTCAAATATCTTGGTATCTAAGTGGACCAAATCTGAACTTTCATACTCACATACAAAAAAAAAAAAGAAAGAAAGAAACAAAGTTAATACCCACTTCTTTTGGGCCACAAAAATCTCTCTCCCCATCTATTTGCAGCTACAAGAGCTGCAGTGATCAATAGAGACCTTCTTGCTCAGTTGGAATATGGCCTGCCCTTTTATAGCCTCAGCTTCCAAGAAATGAAAAATTCAACCCTATAAACCATTACAAATAATATATGTTGATGTCAGTGGCGGCTGGTGACTTCAAATCAAAGGGGGGCTGCAGGAGACAGATGAATGGGTGGGGTCAATGGGAAGGGGTGTGACCAACTAGAAAGGGGTGGAGCTATGCTCAAAACCACAAAAACTGGGACTTTAAATACGCTGCCCTGGGTGCCAAACTGTCATTATGAGATTCCAATCAAGACAAAATGAAATGTAGAAGGAAAAAATATTTCAATGCATTGGCTACATGACAGCTTACTTAATATATAGATGGAAACAAAAAGGTTGTGAGGCATGAAAAAATAAATTACTTTTTATATACATTACTGGAATGCCAGTCAAAATCAAGTATAAAAAAGCAAGCAGCACTGAACTCAAACCACTTCTCCTTGCACTGCAGTTCTAATTATAATTTATATTCAGCTTTATAAAAGTATCAAGTAACATGCTGAAAGTAGCAATTTCTGTGATACCCCCACTAGTAAAAATGTTTCTTATCCAAAAAAAGACCTGCTGCCTGACAACAACTATCTACTTTGATCATGTTTTCCCCATGAAACAAGTAAAAAAATGAACAGCAAACAAGAAACAAGCTGAAGATAAATTTCTTAAAGGATTACTGCACAGGTTATGGACCACACATGATAGAGTGGCATTTTGTTTAGTTTACTGGTAAAGCCTGCAAAGATGACTGCAAGTCTCCAACAAATGTAGTGAGCTTTTGAAAATACTGTAATCCTGTCCTTTATTACAAATACTGTCATGTGCATTTCAATACCTAAGGCTTATACGTTATTTAGTTATGTAAAAATTCTCTGTACAGCAAAAACAAAAAGGCCTTCAATGTTGGTAATTCTTTAACAGTATGCTTATTAAAGCTTACTTGCATCTTACAATCTCAGACATGTTTATCTGATGGTCGTTAAAGAATTGCTACTTAAACACAGAGCAATAGGCAGTGCAACACATGCATTTTCTGAATAATAAGAAGCATAAATCAACAGTACAAAAATATGACAGAAAATCAGAACATTCTGCAAAATCAAGGACAGATGAAAAGCCTCTGTAGTACTTGTGTCTACCTTGGATGGTGGGATACTCTGCACACTTACACTGTTTAACTGCTCCTTGCCTTGCTTGGACACATCCAGAGTCACTACATAGGGAAGTGGTTTGCAACAAGCATGTCACAATTTGAAATGTCTCTGGCTGACGGTGATGGCCCTGACACATTTGTCATGCCTCTCAACCTCAGAGCAAGAAATCTGAACAAAGCCATAAACAGAAGTGAGACAAAGGCACAAAACTAAGGACATTTTTTAAATATTGCACTTATAAACTTAGAATGATAATAGAATAGTAGGTCTTGCATTAATATGAATTCTCTGAAGGGTATGAAATCTGAAACTCAAATGTCTGTCATTATTTTCTAACTTCAGTCTTTAATGATTTGCCACTAATTTGCCAGAAAACTACAATTTTATAAAAAACAGACCAAAAATGTGATGCAAAAATATAAAATAGCCACACAATACAGCTGGGGACCTGTCAAAGAAAGGACATTTTTAAAATTAGTACTGTTAAATTGAGAAGCTGACAAAATAAGCGAACCTACATGCATTTCTGAAATAAAAGTAATCTAAAACTATGATCATTACAGTTATTTCTTACTTGTAGACCCTTCACATTTTCTTCCAAAGCTGCCATTTTGCAGAAGGATTATTAGGGGGAGAGCAACATTTTGAGCCAAAGTCAGAGACAGTTGAGAGGTCTGGATATATCTACTTCTATAAAGTGATTTATTTACACGTACCTCCCAACCTCTTAATGCAAGAAATCTGGACAAGGCCAAATATATTGGAGGAATGTACACACAGTACTAAAAATTGCTGTTGTATAAAGTAGTTGATAGAATAATAGATCTTGCTTTAGCGTGCATTTTTCTAAAGGGTATGAATTCTGAAATTCAATTTCTGTCATTATTTAGTGATGTCATTCCTAAATGACTTGCCAGAAAACCACAAATTTTATGAGGAACAAACCAAAACTAAAGCAAAAATCTATTCATTCTGTGAAATCTGGACAGTTGAGAGTTATAGTTCAGCTGGGGCTGTCTTTGAGTTTGCTGCCATTCCTCCCTCATAAAATCATGGTCTAATGCCCCCCCCCCTTCAGCCATTCCAATGTCTCATTACTTGGCTATTTCACCCCATTTAATGTGCATACTGCTTTACTTCTACGATGATTTGGATTTCATTTAAAAGTTTTATTTTACATTTTACAGCACAAACACTAATAGACATCAGCTAAACAAATCCATGCAGTCTCACAATGAAAACAGACTTAGCATTACAACTTCCCTGCCCTTGAAACTCACATCTATTGAAACAGCATTGAAACCCACATTCAAAGAAAATACATCTGGCCAGTGGCAGATAAAGATTAACTTTGGGCTGTTTTCAATCATGGGCCCCTTGTATATGAAATATACATGTGTTCTTTGATACACCTTCCAGATTGTATTAAATTATATTCCTTGTATAATACAGTACAGTTGTTAGAAGATATTTTAAATTTACGGTTTTGAATATTTTCCAGTAAAGTAAGCAATGAAAAAAATGCATGCACCAAAAATGACAAAACTGCCCAATTCAGAACATTTCCATCATAAAAAGTCTACTCAAACTTCTACAATCCAC
The DNA here is from genome assembly GCF_019279795.1 of Protopterus annectens. Classification (NCBI taxonomy): domain Eukaryota; kingdom Metazoa; phylum Chordata; order Ceratodontiformes; family Protopteridae; genus Protopterus; species Protopterus annectens. The sequence goes on from NC_056750.1 coordinate 480,959,116, forward strand.
TAGTAACAGTAAATATGCACAGTCTGTGCAGACGTAGATACTTCCACATTAAAGAGATCTATAAATAATGAAGAGGTTGCTGCTAGCAAAAAAACTTTATATTTCATTGTTTCATCTACAAATAAAGTGCCTGTTAAATGAAAAGCTAGCAATTTTGCAATAGAAAATGGATGGCAAACTGATAACAGGTTCATAGTTAGTAGGTAGCTCTGCCAAAGAGGACATTCTCAAGATTGCAGCATCCACCCCCTTTAGAAGTACAACACAATACAGTATTAGCAATCAGGGTTACCACCTGTCCCACATTGTGAGGGACAGTCCCTCTTTAGGCAGTTGTGATCTGCAAAAAAAATTGAAAAAAATGGCAAATGTCCTGAGATTTTAGAACAAAATTATTTCCTATATTTTATTTAATAGTTGCATAAAACAATTATTCTGTATCTGAAACACCTAAATGATATAAGAAACAGAACAATGAACTAAAATGTTATAAGAATAAGCTTTTATTTAGGCAAAAAACTGAAGTTCTGTCCTTTGTACTGGCCATGGGTATGTTTTGCCCTGCGAAATCTGAGGTTTGTACCAAAAATGTCCCACTTTGGGCATTTGAAAAGGTGGCAACCCTATTAGCAATGCATCTACATACTGTGGGAGTAGAACCCACAGCCTTCTGCACTGAAAGCAAGTGCACTACTTATTGTGCTATTAACAATGCAAGCTTACTAAGCATAAGCAGCACTAAACTTCTCTTCCCCTGAAGCTCTTAGCTCCTTGTAAAATCCACTCAAAACAACTGTATCTCTCAACTTTGCAGAAGATAAGCACAGGAAATCTGGAAAAAGCCAACATTTATTGGGGGGGGGGGACAAAAGCCCTAAAACCAGGGACACATTTTAAACATTGCTTGTATAACCTTGGAAAGTTGCTAGAATAAAATGATGTGCTACCACCATGCATTTCACTGCCATGTCTTGAACCCAGGACCCTGTGCACTACAGTCAGAGCAACATACCACTATGCCAAATCAGCTGTTTTGTGAAAGACAGGAAGACTGAAACTTAAATGGCTATCATTTAGTGAATATAGTTCTCACCATAGCTCTCAACCTCTTAGCACAGAACACCTGGACAAAGCCAATAATGGGGGAATACAGCCCCCAAACATATTCAGTTCTCACCATAGCTCTCAACCTCTTAGTACAAAAAACTTGGAAAGTTGCTAGAATAAAATGCTGCGCTACCACCATGCATTTCACTGTCAAGTCTTGAACCCAGGACCCTATGTACTACATCAGAGCAACATACCACTATGCCAAATCAGCTGTTTCTTAAAAGACAAGACTGAAACTTAAATGTCTATCATTTAGTGAATTCAGTTCTTACCATAGCTCTCAACCTCTTAGTACAAAAAAAAAACTGCACAAAGCCAATAATGGAGCAATGCAGCCCCATAAATAGGGACAAATTTTAAATATTGATCTTATAAACTTAGAAAATTGCTGGAATAAAATGTTTTGTGTTACCATGTACTTTCTGAAGAATATGAAGTCTGAAATTCTAATGTCTGAAAATTCAGAGAACCCAGATTTTATGAGGAACAGAACTAAACTATGAAATAAAAATCTGAATGCTTTTCACAAGTGGTGGTGAGTAGGGAATTCAGGTTCTTGCTACCTGTATCCATGGGTGAGAGTTTAAACCTGGGTTTCTCTGTAGCCACCAGTTATAGTCTACTGGGACATTTACACACACACACACACACACACACACACACACACACACACACACACACACACACACACACACACACACACACACACACCTGAAAGCAAGTACTTGCATTTCTAAGCAGCCATTTCTCTTCAGCATTAGTCTGTTTGCAGTCATAACTCCTCAGTAAGCAGCCTGTCCTCATGCAGAAAGAGCTGTTCAGCTAGAGAGTTCACTTTCTGGCTGAGCACGCATGCGTGTGTTCCAGAATGCCAATACTGACTCCAGACCTTGCAGTCCAATCCCCTTCTGGTTGGGGCATCTGTAAGACTGCTGCATTCTTCTGAATCTGGGCTAGTGAAAGAGCAGTCCGGATTCGAGTTTCTACTCACACATGGGTGTTTTATTTTATTTTTTTTTTTAGTTTTGGTTTTCAGCTGGGGGCTACAGTGTTTCTACTCACACATGCGTGTTTTTTTTTTCTTTTTTGGTTTTCGTTTCCAGCTGTGGGGGCTGCAGTCCTGTAGTCCAATAGGATGAGCTGCCACTGGTTGATTTATTACAAAAATAACTGGCTACCCTCCTAAGAAAGAATACCTATTTTAATGCCTGAAACAATCATTCCTCTAGCAGCTAAACACACAATAACTATGTCTTCCTCCAACCTCAGATGACTTTTCATGTAAACACCATGCCTGCAAGCTCCAAAAAATAAACTTCACATTCTCAGTACTTGTACCCACCATCTAGGAATCACTGCCACTTTACCTAAAAGACCTATTCTCCTACTCCAAGTTTAGGTTGCAGTTCAAAACTTCTCTCTGCAAAGAATCACAATGCAAACACAATCAAGGGCCAAAGCACTTGGCATAAGTACTGTAACTCACATTGTAGCCTTCTCCTCTGTCATCTTCTCACCCCTTCAGAAACACATGCTTATACACAGTACTTATAACTTCCTAGTTGTGAATGAAAATATATATTTTTCTCTTTTTGGTAGCCAATATTATGCAGCTATATGTTACACTATTTGTTATTTCTAAAGATTTACTTCAGAGTAGTTTATCTTTCTGTATGCTTGTGACTGTATTCACTTTTGGTCATTTGTCATCAGTGTACAACCCCAGTAAAAAAAAAACAACAAAACACAAAAATAAGCAAACAAACAAACAAACATATTGGGTAAGTGACAACTTTTTTTATTTACCTATTCAAAAAAAGCTTTGAAATTAGAATCATGCTACACTTTGGATACGTTTCTTCAAATACATTCCTATTATAGTTTTTACTGCACTATCTTCCACATGCAGCTTGAACAAAAGGTAAACTATCTTTGGTATGTTTAGGGTTTAGTTCAAGTATGTCACAGGTAAATTTGTAATTATCTAAACTGTCAATCCGTGTGTGTGTGTGTGTGTGTGTGTGTGTGTGTATCTATGTATATATGTACATATGTATGTTTACAAGCATGAGTGTGACAGACAATTCTACAGTGGGCTGGCATCCTATCCAGGATTATTTTCTCTGCCCTGCACTCACTGAGGGCAACACAGGCTCCAGCTCCACCAAAATGCTGAAATGGATTAAGAAGAAAAGGTCTGAACAAAAAACATTTGGAATGTATGCATAAATAGTGTAACATCTCGGCCTCTGTGACGCTTTAAGGATCATTTTGAAACTTTTCACTTTATAAAAAGAGAAGAAAGTACTTAATATAAAAATGAAAAGTGACACAAGTGAGAAAATGAAATTTTCAAGCATTCTGCCAGCTCTCTGAACAAGCGAAGGTATTCATGAACTGTGTTGTCAAGCACTACATATTCTGCATACATAGGAAATATCACAGAATATGGGCATGAAGAATAGAAGCAATATCTTTTTTATCTGATGATCCCCACTGAAAGCTATTACAGTTGACAACAATATATTTAAATAAAAAAAGAGTCTGTTAAATTCCAAAGTACCATACATGCAAAGGTATAACAGAAATGTTAAGCAGGAAGGTGAGGAAAAAGATACAAAAGAGCTTTACATGGTTTACATCAACTACAGCTACAACAAACCTGACATTATGACTGAATGCATTGCTTCTGTAGTTTCTTTTTTTAACATATTGCACCAGAGATAGTCTTGCATAGAACTTGATAATGCCTTTAATTATACCTGTAAAACTGACAGGGGAATGCTGCAGCAGACATATAGTGCAGTGCTGCTTTATGTGCATAATGAGCTTAGAAACGCCTGCTGCTGAATCAAGGGCACATTTACTTCATGCATTACTTTTTGCAGTAAGAGTCTGTTTACAGAGTGCTTTTCTGTATAACAATAGCAATTTTATTACAGTAATTATTAGTTGCAGGAGGACCTTGCCATATGACATTATTTGCCATGTGGGGCCATTTTTTTGTTTTCTTTCTTGGGAATCACAGGATATACAGACACACACACACCACACACATACAAATGAAAATTATTGCATGTGTACATATACACACAGACACACACACAAATGCACAGAGACATGCATTGTCCATTTGATGATACTAAGCATTCAGCTATCACTTGATTAGCTGCCTCATATATAGATAGCAGCCAGTCACTTGACAGACCATTAACAGCCTAGTCCAGAGCAGCCAGTATCAAGACTTACCTTCTGCCCCAAAGAATGACTTCAAAATTCAGGCCCTGGGAGAGTAATTATGACAACTTCTTTTACTGCAATAGAGTAACAGGGCTCCTTCATAAAGAAAATCATTATGTGCAGTCTTACTTAGAAATGATAGTGTAAAATTCCAATGTATAAGGTTGAAGGCTGTATTTTCTTATTTCCACACTGGTAGTTGGATTCATTTTCCAGTACTAACACTGTAGTTCAGCCTAAAGGCATACTGCAGTCCTTAATGTGCTATCCTTTGGGAGAGATGTTGAACTGAGGTCCCAGATACTTGAGTTGGTGATAGCTCATGTGGATGTACAAGATCCCATGGCCCTTATTGGAAGAACGAGCAGGGAAAGGGCCACAATGCCTTGGCCAAATTTCCCCTAATCAGTATGAATACCACCTCATCTCTCCCCTGAAAAGTCAATGCTGGCTTAGTGGGACTAAACCTGGTCAATAAAGACAAAGTAAGAAAGTAAAATAAATAAATAAATGCATACATACATACATACATACATAAACTTTTTAGATTTGTGTTACAAAATGTAAGTTTGACACCTAGCTGCAGAAATATCAAAGAAATGTCTTGTATTCTTCAATGGGATTACTATCAAAATAATGAAATCACCTTACCATCCAGCAGAAGGTCGAAAGTGAAGGTAAAAAAAGGCAAAACTGTGAACGCAAATCATGTCGACTCCAAAATGTTGACATGTATCTTGGGTTCGCAGTTTTCAGCATCAGCGTTTTGAATTGGATTGTACTACATTGGGGATCTGGTAAATTACCATTTTTCTCACTGTAGTGGGATCTTGGAGTTAGAATATATAATTAGCAGGGGGTGTTGGGGGTGCATGGTGGGCTTGCTCCCTGCAAAACAGTAGAAATATGTTTGCATTTCAAACGATGCATTTTCTGGATAGTGAGCATTCCAGTAACTGTCGAATGTTGATTCTTGCCTTCCAGATGAATCGACATTCCAAGCAGTCAGCTTGATGATTTCTATTGTTCCGGTGCAGCGATGAGCAGTTGTGGTTGGGCCTTCAGTATTTTGATAGTAAACCTTTTCAATGTCATATAAAAACATTGCATGTCCCTTTTCTGAATGCTTTTACTTTGTAAATGACAACCGGATGTATAACATTTTACAATTCATGTTCCCAATGTTTATTTACTCATTCTTTGGAAAAGTCTAATACCATTGAAACAAAGGTATACATCTGAATAGCCTAGAAAGGATAACATAGGAAACAAGTTTGAGCAAAAGGGTTTCAAATCTCAGCCTACAGCTCTGACACTGTCACTGTAGCCATAATGTTGTATTATTTTCTAATACATACATCCCTCCAATTTATTACAGGTTTAGGAATGTGAGCAAATAATGCAAATATCTTGGATGACCCTGGACATCTCAGAAGATGTAGGAAAGACATTTTTTGGGAGCTGGATTTTTACAGCGAAGCAATAAGCTGTGCATTCATGTAGCTCTATCATTAAAGTGCAGTGCTGCTGATTCAAACTGTAACAGCCTGATTTTAATTATCTTATGCATGCAGAAAGCATCAGCAGTGCATGCAATTTACTTTTTATATGAATGGATTCTGTTTGGCTTTCTCAGGTTAATAGAAAGCTGTGATTTATTCTATGACAAGTCCCCATAATAGAGAGTTGGGGCAGGTGATTTAAGGTTATCTGGGGAAGTTGAGAGTCAAAAAGAAGATTAATATCGAAAAGACATTTTTTATCAAATACTTAATAGGAAAATATGTTCTGTGGTTGCTTGACAAACCATCTGAATGTTTATTTCCACTAAAATTTAAATGAAAATGATTAGACATTGTTTTGGTCTGAAGAAGGGAGTGCTGATCCATTTTCTTTCAAGGTATTATTCTGGATGATTTTCTTCATAATCAATGGAGTTACAAAACTTTTCTTCTCCATTTCAACTATGCTGATGTGTGCTAAGCTATGAAACCATATTCTAATATACGTAGCAAAGAGCCAAGTAGCAACAGCCCTTAGATCATACTTGTAACACAAATATGTGTTCATTTTAGGTCATACTTGTAACACAAATATGTGTAAGTTTAGGTCATACTTGTAATACAAAGTTTTAGGTCATACTTGTAATACAAATATGTGTTCGTTTTAGGTCATACTTGTAACACAAATATGTGTTCATTTTAGGTCATACTTGTAACACAAAAATGTGTTCATTTTAGGTCATACTTGTAATACAAATATGTGCTCGTTTTAAGTCATACTTGTAATACAAATATGTGCTCGTCTTAGGTCATACTTGTAATACAAATATGTGTTCGTTTTAGGTCATACTTGTAACACAAAAATGTGTTAGATTTAGGTCATACTTGTAATACAAATATGTGTTCATTTTAGGCCATACTTGTAATACAAATATGGGCTCGTTTTAGGTCGTAATACAAATATGTGCTCGTTTTAGGTCATACTTGTAATACAAATATGTGTTCATTTTAGGTCATACTTGTAACACAAAAATGTGTTCGATTTAGGTCATACTTGTAATACAAATATGTGTTCATTTTAGGCCATACTTGTAATACAAATATGGGCTCGTTTTAGGTCATACTTGTAATACAAATATGTGCTCGTTTTAGGTCATACTTGTAATACAAATATGTGTTCATTTTAGGTCATGCTTGTAATACAAATATGTGCTCGCTTTAAGTCATACTTGTAATACAAATATGTGCTAGTTTTAGGTCAAACTTGTAACATAAATATGTGTTCGCTTTAGGTCATACTTGTAATACAAATATGTGTTCATTTTAGGTCATACTTGTAATACAAATATGGGCTCGTTTTAGGTCATACTTGTAATACAAATATGTGCTCGTTTTAGGTCATACTTGTAATACAAATATGTGTTCATTTTAGGTCATGCTTGTAATACAAATATGTGCTCGTTTTAGGTCATACTTGTAATACAAATATGTGCTTGTTTTAGATCATACTTGTAATACAAATACGTGCTCATTTTAGGTCATGCTTGTAATACAAATATGTGCTCGTTTTAGGTCATGCTTGTAATACAAATATGTGCTCGTTTTAGGTCATAC